>NW_025064909.1:266515-274852 GCF_019112545.1 Guyanagaster necrorhizus
GGATATATATATAAGTGAACTCAGGTGATTCCTCGAAGTGCGAAGGAACACCTGTTTATCACGTGTATCTGTTCACGTGACGCTTGGGCTTAACAGATGCAGAACTTTTCTAAGTTCAAACCTGACTTAGGATTTTTATCCTTAGGCTATATTATTTTACAAAGTCTCTTTTGGACTTAGTATTGGTGACTAGCATAACTATCAGCTCAGAGCCTCAGCCATAGTCCTCTACTGGTTAATGATCCTCAGTTACTAGCATATTCTAGTGTGTTATGCAGAATTTGCAAATTATAGAGCTGGACATGTAGCCTGCATATCACCAGAACTTGCCATTTTGGTCAGAAATAGCTAGTACCACATCCTCCACAAGTTGGCATTTCAAGTCATTGAAAGCAGTTTGTTGGGATAACCCTCAAGACCAGGGGGCATTGTCAGTGAGTTGCATCATTGGTCAGACCACCTTGCTGTAGTCCCATATGAATCAGCAATAAAAGTTTGTGAATCCTAAAAAGGATTGCAATTCCTTTTTCTTTGTTGACTCCAGCCATTCAACTACTCCAGCCACCTTGATGGGGTTTATGTGGATGCTTCCTTCACTGATGATGACTCTCAGGTATTCTATTTTGAGAACTTCAAACTCACACTTCTCTGCCTTGAGAAAGAGTTTATGCTTCCCTATTAGAGCTAGTACCTGTCATACTAGTTTTTGATGCTCCTTCTTGATCTTTGATATGATGAATATGTTATTGAGGTAGATGGTTACCTTTCCAGTGGCAATGAGATCCTTGAAGATATCATTCATCATCCATCTGTTAAGCCCAAACTCCATGTGACTATCAACACATGATAAACAGTTCAGAACCTTGCACTTTGGGTTAGACTGACTGAGTTCACTAGTGTGTTGAATAGAGTGTGTGGTCAAGGCATTCGCAAGTTGCTTGAGATAGGATGGTGAAGAATAAACTTTAGCTCAAAGCTGGAGTACTACAGCGAGAGCTACACTACTTAAATACTATTCTATTATCTGGCTATTAATAGTTCATTCTCAAAAGATATTGTCTGTCATGGAGCTGTTATCCCTGCTGTTGCCAGGCTCTCCACAAAAGCTGTTGTCTTGCTGTTGTGCTGTTACTGTCATACTGCCACTAGTGACAAAAGGAGTATTGTCTCTCCCTTCACAGCATACAGCAGCACATCAAGACAATAACTGACTGGGTTGCTGACCAAGCTTTCCCATGATCATAAGTGCCAGCTTAGGTGCCCTGACTAAGCACAGATAGGGGTCATTTCTAAGGAAAAAAGAAAAAGAAATAGGAAAAATTGTAACATTACTCCCTCCTTAAGACCATCATCCTGATGGTTAAGTTAGAATAAGTCCTCTGCTCCATGTTCGATTGATCACTGCACCATTTCTAGCAGGTTGGTTGATGTATATTTGGCTAGATATTCATCATCCTCTCTTTGTCATCATGTATTTTGGTGCTGAGGGTCATCTGCTCCATCCTCTGTACTATGTTCTCTGCTGGCTGTAGGTGGTAGTTCTGTTAGATCCATTGAGTCTACTTTGTTGATTTTGTGCTTGTAGTCTTGAATTGCTTCTTTAGCATTCATGTATTTTTTGTTGATCCATTGATTTGATTCTGGTCCATAACCTTTCCAGCTGACTAAGTAGTCAACAGTTGTTTTCATGCCTCTGCCTTGTGCTTTAACCTTTCAGGTTTTGTGGTTTAGCACTTCATTAATTTCATAGTGTTCTTCATCTTCGATGAGTTCAGGTGGAGGTGGAGGTGGTTGTGCTTGGTTTGGAAAGGCAGGAGCCATGTATGGTGTCAACAATGTTTCATTAAAAATATTATGAACTTTTCATGTTGCTGGTAGTTGCAGTCTATATGCAGAGTTGCCGACCTTGGCAATGACTTTGAATGGTCCTGTTCATTTGTCTGCAAGTTTTTGCTTTGGTCTTGGCAGATGAAGATTTGTCATATCCAATCAAAAATTGTCATTGGTTGAATAGTTGTGGGCAGGGCAACGATGTTTGTTGAACTGCTTCTTCATTGTTGAAGCCGCCTTTTTGAGGGCTCTCTTGGTTTCCTCATGAATTCTTGCTATTTTTGTTGCAAAGTCCATTGATACTGGTGTTGTTGTGTGAGCCTGTTCCATTTGTGCAACTGGTGGGTTCCATCCATAGTTCACAAAGAACAGTGTTTTTCCCATTGCTGAGTGAATTCTGTTATTGTGTTGGAATGCTGCTAGTGCTAGCCATTCCATCCAGTCATCCTGTCAATAACTGATGAAAAGTTGTAGGTACTTTTCGATTTCCTGGTTGGCCCATTCCATTTGGCCATCTGTCTGTGGGTGATATGCCATTGAGGCATTTCGTTTGATGTTGAGAAGTCAATATAGGTCGTCCAAGAATTTGGACACGAATTGTGGTCCTCTGTCTGAAATTACTACTTGAGGCATTCCATATTTTGCATATACCTCATCATGTAGTATTTTTGCCCATCCCTTGAATGTGAGTTCTGTTGAGCATGCAATCAGAATGATCACTTTTGAGAAGTGGTCGACTATGATGATGATGGCATTATAGCCATTACTTTTAGAAAGTCTGGTTATCATATCCACTGAGATGTGGGTCCATGGTGATGAAGAGACCTCATTTGGGTGGAGTGGAGCTGCTTTGGATTGTGTTGAAATCTTGCCTCACTGGCAGACTTCACAAGTCTTGATATATCAGGTGATATCATGGTCTATTTTCAGCCACCAATATTCTCTCAAGACTAA
The DNA here is from genome assembly GCF_019112545.1 of Guyanagaster necrorhizus. Taxonomy (NCBI): domain Eukaryota; kingdom Fungi; phylum Basidiomycota; class Agaricomycetes; order Agaricales; family Physalacriaceae; genus Guyanagaster; species Guyanagaster necrorhizus. The sequence continues at coordinate 269,300 of NW_025064909.1, forward strand.
TTCCTTTGTTTTAGCAATCCCTGGATGTCTGGTGGTCATGTGATCATGGTAGTTGGTGATGATGTCACCTTGAAGTCTCTGATCCCTTGGGATATAGATTCGTCTATCATAGTGGATCATTTCTCCTTCCTTTTTTAGTTCCTGCTCATGATTGAGGCTCGGGGCAATCCTTTGATCCCACTTGTGGAGATCTCAGGTGGCACTCTTGATGCATTCATGCACATCCTCTTCTGTCAGCATAATCATTGCCCAGAAGTGTTCTGGTCGTAGCAATATGACTTCCTTGTTGTCGTCTCCTTCTTGATTATGGTCTGCCCTGTGGCTGAGGAAATTGGCCATCTTGTTTGCTGCTCCAGCCTTGTGATGAAGTGTATATTCATATTCTAACAACTCCATGACCCATCTAGCTTGTCTTCGATTAAGCTTTTGGGGTTGTCAGAAGTATCAGAGATTTTAGTGATCGATCCAGATTTCAAAAGTCTGACTTGCTCCAATGAGATAATGCTGCCATTTGGCAAGGGCAAGCATTATGGTGAGGAGTTCCTTGTTGTAGATTTCATAATTGTGCTCCGTTACTGTGAGCGTCTTTGACATAAAGGCAACTGGTCATCATTTGCCATCTTGTTCCTGTGAGAGCATGGCTCCTATAGTGCCTTCACTAGAGTTGGCTTCTACTCTGAACCTCCCATCCTGGCTTGGTATAGCCAAGATGACATCCTCAGCTAATTGGCATTTAAAGTCTTTAAATGCTTTCTGTTGAGAAATTCCCCAGGTCCATGGGAAATTTCCGGTTAATTGCATCATAGGTTGAACTATTTTGCTGTAATCCCAGATGAACCATCAGTAGAAGTTGGTGAATCCAAGGAAGGATTGCAGTTCCTTCTTCTTTGTCAGTTCCAGCCATTCAGTTACTTCTGTCACTTTGACAGGGTCCATCCTGATGCTTCCTTTGCTGATAATGACTCTAAGGTATTCAGTTTCTAATATCTCAAATTCACACTTTTCAGCCTTGAGGAAGAGTCAATGCTTCCTCATTAGAGACAGTACCTGTTATACTATCCTCTGGTGTTTCTCCTTGGTTTTGGACATAATGAGTATGTTGTCCAAGTAGATTGTTACCTTTCCTGTAGCAATGAGGTCTTTGAAGATGCCATTCATCATCCACTGGAAGGTGGCTGGTGAATTGGTAAGTCCAAAGAACATAACCATCAGTTTGAACAAACCATGGTTAGTTCAAAAAGCAGCCTTCCACTCGTCTCATTCTTTGATGCACACATTGTTGTACCCTCACTGAACATCTAGTTTGGTGTAGTACTTCACACCTCGGAGTTTGTCCATTAATTCTGAGATTAAAGGAAGCAGATAATGATTTTTGATTGTCATCTCATTGAGCTTCCGATAATTCTGTACCAGTTGAAGTTTTCCATCCTTCTTTTTGATGAAGAAAAAGGGTGAGGCCATTGGTGACTTTGAGGGTCAGATTCTTTTGCTGGATAAGTTCTCCTCAAGGAACTTATCTAGTTCTTGTTGTTCATTGTTGCTCAATGAATAGCACTTGCAGTCCAAATTAGCATTAGAGTTGGGGATTAGTTTGATGGCATGGTCCCAGGGCTTGGCATCAGGTAGTTTGTCGAAACTTTCTTTTTTGAATAAATCCTGATAGTCGTGTGCCCATTCAGGTACCATTTTTTCGAATGTCCTTTTCTTCTTTCCAGCATTGGCCTTTGCAGCTAGGTCATTAGCATGGTGAATCACCCGAATGCTAATGGCCCTTTGTAGGTCAATGGCAAGAATTGTTTCACTGTCTTCCATCTCTTCATCCCATCAGTCTTTCAGATCCTCATCTGGTAATTCAAATGGGATTTTCTGGCAATGACATTGAATGAAAATGATGCATCCAGTTTTCCAATTGATTAGTGGATTATGTCTGATTAATCAATCATGACTAAGAAATATTTTCTTGGTTCCTAGATTGGTCACTGTCAGGTCAATCCATTCAGAGTGATCACCAATAGTGAGTCTAAGCTCTACATATTCAGTGATTGATCTGGCCTGATTTTTTGTCCCATCTGCATTGTAGACTGAGATAGATGCTGCTGTGGCCTGAGTGGGCAATTGATGCTTGTTGATGAAAGCTCAATTGATAGAACTCCCTGTGCAGCCATTATCAATCAGGGTGGTGACTGTATAGGTAGTTCGAGACATTAACATTTCGATCTGAGCTTTAGCTAGTAGGTCTTGTCCTGGGGACTTGGTTCATCAGATGAATTTTTGTGGCCCATGTAATTCGTTGAGCCATTCTAAGGCTCGGCATTGTTCTAGGGCTCACATCCCAGTGATCATTTTGTCGATTACTTCTTCAGCTCAGGTCTTATGTACCCAGTTCTTGAGTACTGCCTTTGCTGCTTCTTTGTCCTTTGCATCTTTGATGGCCTGCCAAGTCCATTCAGTTTCAAATGGCTTTAGCCACTTGTCAGGATCCCTCTTCCTTCTTTCCAGTGTTTGAGGTCCTACTGGCATATTAACTTGATGAGTTCTAAATTGAGACTTACCTTTTTTAGGGCTCTCTGCCCCTGTTCAGCCATTTGTTGGCAGTTGAGATTCTCATCCCTTTCATTCTGGTTCCTTAGGTGATTCTGGTTTTTGAGTGGTACTGTCAGGTATATTCGAATGCATGCATAATTTGGACATATTTAATACTACAGAGATAAAGTCAGTCTGTTCAATGGCTGATGGTGACAGTCCACTTGTTAATACTTCGGCCGAGCCAGTAGAATTGCTTACTGCTTGATCCCATCTTTTACCTCCTCAGGTTTGTCTTCTACCCTGAGTTCCTGTTCTTCCTTCACCAATTCAGCAATCTGGGCCCTAATATCCTCCTGGGTGTGCTTGTTCTTCTTCTGAGGGCAGTTTCATGCCATGTGACCCTTTTGACCACAATTAAAACATTTTCCCCCCTTCTTGAGATGATCCATGTCTATTGGCTTACCTGTTCTGGTAAATGTCATGCTCATACTGGTTTGCTTCTCACCATATTGAGAAGTTGGGGTTGAGCCTCCAGGCTTCAAGGACGTGGCTGCCTGGGAGCCGAAAGACTTTCTACTTTGCCCCTGGTTCTTGTGCCTGTCCTATGATAGGGTGGATGATTCCACCTTCTGTTATTGTTGTTCTCATCACATGATGATGATCCAGGCCTTCCATTTCTCATAGCCAACTGGGATGCTATGTTCAAGATCTGAAATGGTCTTCAGATAAGAGGGCAGCAGTTCTCTCTTTATGTATTTGACCATTCATCTTGTGTCAGCTATATCTTCTTGTACCCCAGTGAGTTTACCGAGTCATTCCAACTCGTCAAAGTAGTCAGTAGCTGTCTTGTTACCCATCTTGTAGTCCTTCATTTTTTGTTTATAGACTTTCTGGATGGTGAGATCTGTGAACTTGTCACAGATCATTTGCTTGAATACTGGCCATGAGAGGTACCGATGGTGCATCTGTGTGGTCGACCAAAACATGGAGGCTAGAAGCACCCACCACATTTTTGCCTTGTCTTCCAGGTAGATGGTGGCATGTGTCACCTTGTACATGTCAAGAAGGAAGTAGGAGGTGAACATTTGGAAATATTGATTGCAATCTGTGAGGAAGCAGTCAATATTGTCAGATGCTCCTTTAAAAGGAACTGTTTTCCACACAAGGATGGGTTTAACTTGCAGAATTTGTGCCTTTGGGTCAAGAGGAGGCATCAGGTTCAGGGGCTCTCCCCCTGGTGGACCCACCCATTCTGCTGGCAGCCCTGAGAATGAATGGAGCGACCCATCATCGGCAATAGGACTTCTTAGCAGCAGAGGCTTCTTTTGTATGATATGCCCATTCTCGATGGTCCAGCCCTTGGTGGTGGCATCAGGATCATCTCCTTCTGGAGCAGTCAGTGCAGCTCCACTTCCTTCGGCCTCATCAGGCAGCAGTTGTCTGGCAAATGGTCATCGAACCAGGTATCTCTAGAGATTTGGGTATGTCAGCCTTTCCTCCAAGAGCCATGTCATGGTGCTGCTAAATGGAGAATCGGTTCTCCATAGAGGTATAGTACTTGCCAGAGATAGTGAGTATTCATCCCCTGGTAGCACCAAGGGTGTACTCAGCACTAGTAGTGCCTCTCCTCTTGGTCTGGGCCTCAGTCAATTCCTCAGATGTTGCTTGAGTCCCATCTGCTATCCCCAGTCCCCTCTCTCCATTGCCTCCTCATCCACCAGCCTCGACCAGCAATTATTTGCAGAGGGGGTATTTTCCCCCTCTTTGATTTCTCCATCCTCCCTGAGGATAGTATTGGTCCTTGGGACCACTTCTCCAGTGGGGAACCCCCCAACAGGGCTGGTCCCAGACCTCTTCAGTCTCGGCATAGTGCCACCACTCTCTTTCTCCTTTGATCTGTGTGACATATTGTTGGAACTCCTGATAGAAGTCCTGATTGAGAAAGAGGGTGGTGAGCTTCTTGTGTAAGAACCCATGAAGGGCTTGATTGCTGATGTAGGGGATGGTTGTTTGTAATTGGGCCCTGATGGTCCAGTCAAAGGACTCGTTGTCAGCCAGATAATCACTGCTTTCTGACTTGCTGGATAGAGGTCCATCTGGACCGCTTTCTCCTTCGTTGGTGGTGTCATCATTGCCCCACTGGTCGATCTCATAGGGATCATCTCTTGGGTCCTCATTCCATTCAGTGTCTGAGACCCACTTTCATCTCTGGGCTGGCAGGAGTCCCTGTTCTCCTATGCCTTCTGTTGATCCAGTATCGGTACTTTGATCCTGATTGTCTTCGATGTTGTCCCAGCAGTCTGGGGCATAGGGGTCATCTTTGGGATTTTCCTCCCACTCAGTGCTCAGAGGCCATTCTCGGTGCTCCTGGGGCTTTGGGACTGAGCCTCACTCTGCTGGTCAGTCAAGCCTGGCAAGCTGTCTGTGCTGCTCATCGAGCTTATCTCCCCACTGCTGAACACGCTTGTCCTTCTCTTTTTCCACCAACTCATTAGTGGAGTCGGTGTCAGGGGTCAAGAGGTGTGGGAGACTTGGGAGGGATTCTGCCTCCTCTTGGCAAGGACCTGATTGGCCCATGCTTTCAGACTCTGGTCCAGGCCTGGGTCTATTGATTTGGGCCTCAGTAGTGAGGCTGTTGATGAGTTGTTGGATGGTGTCATCCTTTGCTTGATAATCAGTGATTATCCTGGTTGTTAAAGTTTCTAGAAGAATGATCAGCAATTCAATGGTGGAAGAGGATACTTCAGAGTTGATAGAGCTGTTGATGGAAGACATATAGTTTCTTGTCCTGAGGATCAAGAAAGGGTTGATGGAAAGTGTTCAGTTCTTTTTAGCCTTTAGGATTGAAGAAGAGAAGCTAGAAGCTTCAAGCTAATTGTTAAGCCCAAACTCCATGTGACTATCAACATGTGATAAACAGTTCAGAACCTCACACTTTGGGTTAGACTGACTGAGTTCACTAGTGTGTTGAATAGAGTGTGTGGTCAAGGCATTCGCAAGTTGCTTGAGATAGGATGGTGAAGAATA
>NW_025064909.1:275022-421105 GCF_019112545.1 Guyanagaster necrorhizus
TGTCTTGCTGTTGTGCTGTTACTGTCATACTGCCACTAGTGACAAAAGGAGTATTGTCTCTCCCTTCACAGCATACAGCAGCACATCAAGACAATGACCAACTGGATTGCTGACCAAGCTTTCCCATGATCATAAGCACTGGCCTAGGTGCTCTGACTAAGCACAGATAGGGGTCATTTCTGAGGAAAAAAGAAAAAGAAATAGGAAAAATTGTAACACCACCAGAAGGTGGCTAGTGAGTTGGTGAGTCTGAAGAATATTACTGTGGGTTTGAACAGTCCCCAGTTTGTCTGGAAGATAGCTTTCCACTCATCACCTTCCTTAATACAAACATTGAGTTTCATGTAATACTTGGCCCCTCAGAGTTTATCTATCAATTCCAAAATTAACAGAAGCAGGTATCAATTCTTGATTGTCAGTTCATTCAACTTCTGATAATCTTAGACTGGCTGAAGCTTGCTGTCCTTCTTTTTGACAAAGAAGAAGAGAGAGACCATGGAGGATTTAGATGGTCAGATCCTTCCACTAGATAAGTTTTCATCTCAGAACTTGTTGAGTTCCTGTTGCTCATTATTTCTGAGTGGGTATGTCTTGCAGTCCAGGTTGACATTGATGTTGAGGATGAGTTTGATAGCATGATCCCAAGGTTTGGGCTCTGGAAGTTCATCAAAGTTCTCCTTTTTAAGCAAGTCCTTATAGTCTCATGCCTACTTAGATACCATTTCTTCAAATGTCTTCTTCTCCTTTCCTGCAGCAGCTTTGGCTGCTAAGTTGTTGGTATGATGGATCACCCACACATATAAGGCCTGTTGTATATTGACAGTGAGTATGGTTTCACTGTCTTCCATCTCTTCATCTCATCGACCATCAGAGTCTTTGTCTGGTAGCTCAAATGGGAATTTTCAGCATTTGCATTGAGCAAAGGTGATTTTGCCAGTTTTTCAATTGATTAGCAGATTATGATGGATCAACCAGTCATGTCCAAGGAATACTTCCTTAGTTTCAAGATCAGTGACTGCCAAGTCAATCCATTTGGAGTGATCTCTGATCATGAGTCACAGCTCAACAAACTCTGTTATCGAGCCAGCTTGATTCTTGGTCCCATTGGCATTGTAGACCAGAATGGAGACTGCAGTGGCTCTTGTGGGGATTTGGTGCTTGGCAATAAAAGCATAGTTGATCAAGCTGCTCATGCATCTGCTGTCAACCAGTATGATCACAGCATGAGTGATTTGGTTCATGAGTATCTTGATCTGAGTTTTGACTGTCAGGTCTCATCTCTGGGTTTTAGTGCACCAAATGTATCTCCACAGCCCCTTTAATTCATTAAGTCATTCAAAGGCTCAGCACCATTCTGTCTTCATTCTCTCAATCATTTCATTGATGATCTTCTTGGTCCTGGTCTTATGCACCCAGTTCTTGAGTACCACCTTGGCCACTTCCTTCATCTTGGCATCTTTGATGGCCCTCCAGGTCTATTCAGTGTCAAATAGCTTGAGCCATCTGGTGAAGGTCTCTCCCTCTGTTCAGCCTATGGATGCTTGAGTTTCTTTTTGTGATTCTTTAGTGTGTGAAAAGGTAATAGATTCAGATATAATTGAATGCATACATAATTTAGGCATAGAAGTATCTACAGATACACTATTAGTCCATTCAGCAGCTATTGGTTGCACACCATGAAGTCTTTTGGCCGATCCAATAGAATTGCTCACTGGTCAGCCCTTTCTTTTACTTTTTCAATCTTTGTCTTTGGTCCCAGTTCCTCAGCTTCTCTTTGCAGTTTGGTGATCTGGGCTCTGATGTCTTCACAGGTTCTCTTCTTCAGGCAATCTTTTGCCATGTGTCTCTTCTGTCCACAGTTAAAACACTTTCTCTCTTTCTTCATATGGTTGATATCTATTGGTTTGCCAGTCTCTGTTTTCTGCACTATATAGGAGGATGTCACAGTGGTGCTGAGCTTGGATGAGGAAACAGCCTTGCCATTGGAGGATGAGATAGGCTTCTTGTTGGGTGTGATGCTGGTGACACACCCTCTCCATGTTCAGGCATGTAAAATTGCAAAAATTGAGAATATATGGACTGCATTTCAGTCCAGTAAGCATGTAATTGAGAATAGGATAAGAGTGCACTGAAATCTAGCCATCATAAGGCTAAACTGAAGTAACAATAAGCAGAGTGCATGACCTAGTAGCAGACTAATACCAGAGGGGTTAGACTGCATGTGAGGTCCCAGCACTTGGCCCTAAATGCATTAATACTATTACAAGAAGGCATGCTAAAATAAAAAGAATATGATCGAAATATGATCAGCAATCCTGATCACATTGATCAATAATGCACTGATGGAACATGCTTTAGAACAGGGAACTGAGACCCAAAGAAAGGTATCTGAATAATGGGGTGCTGAACAGAGAAATGACATGATGGCAACAAAGGAATAGATAGAGGAATACTACCCTCAGAGATGAATAGCATATATACTGCTCAGAGACTTGCATGCATACTTACAGTGTCTTAGCATGCTTAACACAGTGAGGGACTCCACATTATACTGCAGTATGACACATATCATATTGGGTAAGTTAATTAATGCATGTCAGACCAGAAGCAGTGCAATTTATGAGCCAGAGGGAAGGTTGAGACACTGAAAAAGGAGAACATAACTATTGTGGCTGACTCCAGACATGGGAGATAACTTTGGGGGTCCAGAACAGTTTACTGCTGTCAGAGATGTGTCACTGAGGCAAGAAGAAAGTGAGCAGACCTGGCTGGGCCAGCTAGCTGAGGTCAGCTAGTGAGGAGACATTGTGCAGTCCTGGCTCAGAAGAGAATAAGCATAGCAACTGTGATATATGCACAAATAATACCTGTGAGATCTGGCATAGAGTCCTATGCTTTGAAGATACCATCATAGAGTTGTATTAGTAAGTACTATAGTAGAGTATTTAAATATGGTATTGTATGAGTAGAAAAGGAGAGTTTCTGACCCCTACAGTTGCAGTGTATTGGGCACAGAAAGTGTTACAATTTTTCTATTTCTCTTCCTGATTAAACCCTTATTTAAGCTTAGTCAGGGTGTTAAACACCAGCACTTAAGACTGTGAGATGAAGCTTAGTCATCACAAGATGGCCAAGTCAGTCATTGTCTTCTGACATGACAGTGCTGCTTGGTGACACACAATCATCCTTTTATGTATAGTAATGATGCCCAAGGACAATGAGCACAAAGGATCCAGCAATGCACAATTAGTAACAGTATATTTAGCACAGGATCTGTACAGTATTTAAGATAGCTTACTCTTGCTGGAAACCCCAGCTTTGAGCTAAAGTTTATTCTATATCATTCTCTCTCAAGCCAGTCTCTACAGTCTTGCTGCACAATGACCATTGACAGCCAGTGAACTCTGATGTTCCACTCAAAGTGTAAAGTGACATCAGCTTATCACATGTTCATAGTTATATGCACTTTGGGTCTAACAATTAGCTCAAAGCTGTACCTTCCTTTTTCTCATACCCATTAGTGTAGAGGAAACTGAATGCCCTCTATCAACTCCTTAGACCCAAACTTCCATTACGAGTTCTTTGAACTCCTTGCTTCTATCATTGAAACATTGTTAGGATTATTGGTGATCATCCAGCTGTGCTGGAGATGCCATTCAATTACCATCTAGGCTATCAGACACTATAACGAGTTCTAACACATCCAACATATCCTATGAAATGTAACCCCTGATCTCCTGCTCTATGACATTCCTGAATTCTGACAAACATCCTACCAGCCCCCAACAAGCCCCTTACCAGAAGCCAGGCCTAGCAGCTCATATCAAAGGGATGTTCAAGAAGAGGAAAGACACCAATACCCTCCTTGATGACCCAGTAGAGATCATGACTCTTGCCTCATGGGATTCTGAAACCTATAGGTCCCTAGACCTCTGCCAGACCACAAGGATGAGGAGATCCCAGGGGACTTCTTTCAGCAGTCTCCCTCTCTCAACTCTACTTCTGCCTCTCCAATCAGAGGGGTTGGTAACCATGCCAGAAACTCTCTCAGTCCTGCTCAGATGGCTGAAAGATCCTGACACATGACATCTAGAAACCAGCCTGCTAGCTCTGCCACAACTCCTCCATGCTCAGTCAGGACTAGTGGTGGGATGAGGAGGTCACCCTCAGACTGGCTCAATGATGAGTGCTGAGACAGAGAGGCCTGAGATGAAGTCATACACAGATACTTCCCCATCTAGGACACCAATGTCCTTTTCAACTATGATGAGGCTCTTCAACAAGAAGAGCAAAGACAGCAAATAGCACCATGACCAGTTCTCAGCAAGCTTGAGGAGTGTATCCTCGAAAGTGGGAGGCAGAGGAGGCAAGCCATCGAGTATGACAATGAGCACAGGGAGAAGCAGTGAGCTGTTGAAAGAGCTCGACTGGAGAGGGCAAACATCTTCAACTGGTATGGAATCCAGCCTGAGGTTGCATCTGTACTTGCACCCATCTAAGCTGACCCATTCTTCTTGACCTCTGTCTTTCAAGAGCCTAATACTGACTCTGACCCATGGAGTGAGAACTACTGGCAAAATAAAACCCTCACAGCTAGTAGACGAGTTCCTGGAACCCCCCCATACCCTCCAACCTTCTAGTATCCCCCTTTCTGATGAACCCCTAGCATCAACACTATGTTCAGTGATGATGAGTTCATTCTTAGACACTACAGGTTATGAGTCCCTGGAACTGCTCATATCTCCACCTATACTCTCAGAGAGTTTCTTGGGAGTCAAGTGGTTGGATAGTTACTTGACAACAGATATAGAAGGAATGTCCAGCTCTATCATGAGCAAGTGGAGGTGGCAAGAGTGATAGGAGGGAACTGCTATAATAAATATATTGGAGCCCAACCAGCCTCCACCTACATCTCAAGCCTTGCTGCTGGCCCCAGCACTCAGCTAGGGTAGCAGAATGACAGTCTGACCACCAGAAGATGAGGAGAGTTCCTATGCCCTGCCTGCCATCTTCCCTAAGGAAGAGGGGGACAAGAATGAGAGAGATGAGGAAACTGAAAGTAGCAACCCACCACATGCTAGAGGCAACCTCTCATATCTCTTACAAGAAGACACAGATGATGAAGAATTGAAAAGGGCTATATAGAAGGCAAGGAGCCAAGAATACCAGGAATTTTACCTATAGAGAGTAAACTTTTTATGGTGCAATGCTGCCTGGGTAGCATCACAACTAGGACAATTATATTTACAGTCACCAATTAGTGAAAGAATGGAGATCCTAAGACATATGGCAACTGACTATACTGCTGTCGAATACAACAGAAAACATCTGAAAGATCAGGTTTAGTGACCACTGGCATATCTGATGCTGAGACAAATACAACCAATGCCACAGTCACCACTGGTCACCCCAAAATGAGCCATATACATAGCTCCCTTGGTCCAAAGCACATTCTCATATTCAGCACCCTCATCCTGGTCTATGGCAACCCAGCTCTCTTGAAGCTGGGTTTTGCCAGATATCCCACTGACCTCTTACTGAAACCTCTGGACTGGCAAAGGGAGTAGGATGCTAGATGCACAGCCACCACCAGATGAGGCCACAGGGAGTGGCACCAGGAAAGAACCAGTCTGAGACAATCTGAAAGCAGTATGACTCAGATTTACCATCAGGGATGGGGTTATTGTCCAAAAAGAGGAACAACTATGAGAGAGCCCAGTGGCCAATGACAATTCACTTTATTCCTTCCTGGGACCACCACAGGAGTGGCACTGTCTGCCATTCTCAGAATAGCCAAACCTGATGGGTGTATTGCCCTAAGATGCAGCAGTATTACAATGTTGCCTGGATCTCTTAAGAAAGCCCTGACCTTTTAAAGAAGCATCTGACAACATTGACTGATTTCTTGTAGACTGCAAGTAATATTTCAAAGTCTATATTGGATATCTCAGATCAGACATGAACAAGGTCATCTTCACCACCTTCTACCTTGAAGAGAAGGCTAAGACCTGGTGGATCCTCATCTTCTCAAACTTTCAATTAACAACTCAAGAGCACTATTATCACTTCTCATGAGCTATCTTTAAACAAATGCTCTATGATAAGTTCATTGATCTCACTGTGCAAGAAGTGCACAAACAAAAGATCAAGGAGTACAAGATGGCTGATAAGGCTGCCACAGACTATTTTGACAAGCTGGAATGATTGGCCAAACTCACTAGAATATGAGATGACATGGCAAATAATGGAAGAATGGTCGAGACCCTCAAGCAAGGCATTCCCTCCTCTTATATCACAATGATCTCTGCTATTGGCATCTGTGCCCTCATGCCCAATGGCTACAACAAATGGAAGGAGTGGATCATCAAAATATATAAGGAGTGACAAAGGCAGAAAGCAGAATCAATGATGCTACAGGACTATATAAAAAAGTCAACACTGCCAACCCTGAACAAAGCATCAGGAACAACTGCTGAGAAATCATCAGAAACCTCTATGGCCCCTGCCTATGGGATCCAGAAGACCAGGACCAGAACCACCTATACTGAAAGCAGAAAGCCAATGGACATAGATCGGATGAAGAAAGAAGGCAAGTGTTTCAACTGCAGACAGAAGGGCCACATGATGAAGAACTGTCCAAAGAAGAAGTGGACACAGAAAGATATTAGGGCTCAGATCACCAAGTTGCAGAAAGAAGATGAAAATCTTGATGAGAAAACCAAAGTGGAGGAAGTAAAAGATAGGGCCAGTCAGTGAGCGACTCCACTGAGCTGGCCAAAGGACTTCATGGTGTGCAAACCTTAACTGCTAGTCAGACTAATAGTACCTCTGTAGTTACCTCTATGCCTATATATGATGAGCATTTGAATATACCACGAAGTTACATCTTGCACACCAAAGAGTTGCAAACAAAAACTCAAATGCCTATAGGCTGAACAGGGGTAGCAAACCCCATTACATAGCTCAAACCCTTCAATACAGAATGAACTTGGAGGGCCATCAAAGAAGCCAAAAGCAAAGAAGCAGCAAAAGCCATACTGAGGAATTGGATATACAAGACACAGATAGAAGAAGTCGAAGATGAGATGGTCAGAAGGATAGAAGGAACTGAGTGATGTCAAGCCTTGGAATGGCTTGATAAACTCCATGGACCATGAAAGTTCATTTGATGGTCCAAGACACTGAGAAAAGATCTACTCACCAAGGCTCAGATTGAAACCCTTACATCCTGAACAACTCATGCAGTAACCACCCTAATCAACAGTGGCTGCACTGGGAGCTCTATCAATCAAACCTTTGTTGACAGGCACAAACTCTCTACCTGAGCCATGGTGGCACCAATCCCAGTTTACAATGCAGATGGAACCAAAAATCAAGCTGGTTTGATCACTAAATTCATTGAACTCAGACTAACAATTGGGGATCATTCTAAGTAGATCAACCTTGCAGTAACAGACCTAGGAACCAAAGAGATTTTCCTTGATCATGACTGGCTCATATGTTATAACTCATTAATAAATTAGAAGACTGAGAAAATCATGTTCTCAAGGTGTTGATGCTGGAAGATTCTGTTTGAATTACCAGATGAAGATCCAGAAGACCAGTGGGATGAGGAGATAGAAGATGGGGAGACCATTCTTGCCATCAATCTCCAATGGGAGATACACATTCAGGTGATCCACCACACTAACAACTTGGCCACCAAAGCCAATGAACAAAAAGGGGAAAGGATCTTCAAGAAAATGGTCTCTGAATGGGCATGAGATTTTTGGGACTTATTTGAGAAAGAAAGCTTTGATGAGTTACCAGAACCAAAACTATAGAACCATGCCATTAAACTGATTCTAAACATGAATGCTAATCTGGATTGCAAAACTTATCTGCTTGGTATTAACAAACAACAGGAACTTGACAAGTTTCTCGAGGAGAACCTGTTCAGCAGGCAAATCTAACCTTCTAAATCCCCCATGGTCTCACTATTTTTCTTTATCAAAAAGAAAGATGGTAAACTCTGATCAGTTCAGGATTATCAAAAACTCAATGAGATGACCATCAAGAACTATTACCCCCTTCTCCTAATTTCAGAATTGATGAACAAGCTCCATGGCACTAAGTATTACACCAAACTTGACATTCAATAGAGCTATAATAATGTCTGGATTAAAGAAGGGGACAAGTAGAAGACAGCATTCTGAATGAACCAAGGACTGTATGAGCTGACAGTTATGTTCTTCAGACTAACAAATTTCCTGGTGATGTTTCAATGGATGATGAATGACATCTTCAAAGATCTCATCACCACTGGGAAGGTGACCATCTATCTTGACAACATTCTAATCATGTCAAAAATGAAGGAGAAACATTGACAGCTAGTATGACAAGTATTAACTCTCATGAGGAAACACAAACTGTTCCTCAAGGCAGAGAAATGTGAATTTGAGGTACTCAAAACCAAATACCTCAGCATCATAATCAGTGAAGGAAGCATGCGGATGGATCCTATTAAAGTGTCAGGAGTTACAGAGTGGCCAGAATCTATCAAGAAGAAGGAGTTACAATCATTCCTTGGGTTCATCAATTTCTACTATTGATTCATCCAAGATTACAGCAGGATTATCAGACCTATGACACAACTGACTGGCAATGCCCTCTGGATCTGAGAGGCATTGCAACAGGCTGCTTTCAATGACCTCAAGTGATGTTTAGCCAAAGATGTAATCCTTGTTATCTCCACTCAGGAAGAGTGATTTTACATAGAAGCTGACTCAAGTGAGGGGGCCATTGGTGCTGTACTCTTGCAAAAACAGGATGGAAAATGGTGACCAGTCATATTTCTCTCCAAAGCACTCACTATTACCAAGCAAAATTACAAAATCTATGACAAAGAGTTACTCATCATAATGCTTGCCCTGGAGAAGTGGTTGTTAGACCCAAGCATCATGTGAGCTGGTCCACATGATAAACAGATGTCTCTTTGCACTTTGAGGGATCAGCTGAGTTCACTGGGCATGGTTCCAGTCAGGGTGTCATAAGGTCTTTGGCTCGAGTATAGAATAGTATGTATAAACTTTAGCTTAAAGCTGGAGTATACCAGCGAGAGCTGTGGGTCTTAAATACAGTTGAGGTTGTGCTAAGAATACTACTACTTATTGTATCTTTCAGTGTCCATGGTGCCCATTGTTCTTGAGCATCGTTACTGCACATAAAAGGTTGATTGTGCATCATCAAGCATCATTGGCATGCACCAGGAAATAAATGATGGAGTTGGCCAGTTGTGATGACTAAGCTCCCCATGACTTTAGGCACTTCCATTTTAGTGCTCTGACTAAGCAGAGATAGGGGTAAAAGAAAGAGAAATCATAAAAATCATAACATTACCCCCTCCTTAAGACCATCATCCTGATGGTTTAATTTAGGGATATTTCATAGTCTCATATAGCCTCATCAGCATTCATCAGTTTTTTGTTTATCCATTGATTTGATTTGAGCCTGTAGCCTTTCCAGCTGACCAGATAGTCGACTGTTATTGTTGTCCCACCCCCTTTTGCTTTTATTTTTCATAATTTATGGTTGAGGACTTGGTCAATTTCATAATGTTCTTCATCATCAACTAGGTCAGGGGGTGGAGGTGGTGGTTTTTTCTGGTTTGAAAAGATGGAAGCAATATATGGTGACAGTAATATCTCATTAAAAATGTCATAGATCTTTCAGAAAGGTGGAAGACAGAGCCTATAAGCACTGGTCCTGATCTTTGCAAGAATGCTGAAGGGGCTAGTTCATTTGTCAGTGAGCTTTTATTTTAGCTGAGGGAGGTGGAGATTTGTTGTGTCGAGCCATATCTTGTCTCCAATAGAGTAGTTATAGGCTGAATGGTGGTGTTTGTTATATTGCACTTTCATTGAAGTTGCCATGTGTTCAAGTGCTGTCTTTGTCTCTGTGTGGATTTTCACCATCATGGAGGTGAAGTCCATGGAGGCAGATGTAGATGTTCAATGCCATTCTGTCTGGGCAATGTTTGGGTGTTGACCATAGTTGATGAAGAAGGGTGTTTTTCCCATTGCTGAGTGTACTCAATTATTATGTTGAAAGGCTGCAAGAGTGAGCCATTCTACCCAATCATCTTGTCCATAGTTGATGACGAGGTGAAGATATTTTTCAACTTCTTGATTGACGTGTTCAGTCTGCCCATCAGTCTGAGGATGATAGGTTGTTGATGCATTGTGCTTAATGCATAGGAGACAGTAGAGGTCATTGAGGAATTTGGAAACGAATTGCAGTTCTCAATCAGAGATGATCATCTGAGGCATGCCATACTTCACATAAACTTTATCATGGAGGATCTTAGCTCATCCTTCCAAAGTTAGCTCCATGGAATAAGTGATCAGGATAATTGCTTTTGAGAATTGGTTGACTATGATAATGATAGCATCATAGTCATTATAATCTGGCAGTCCAGTAATCATGTCAATAGACACATGAGTCCATGGTGATGATGAAACCTTGTTTAGGTGTAATGGAGTGGCATGGACCCATGTGGAGGATTTCCCATATTGGCAGACCTCACAGGCCTGGATGTATTTAGTGACATCATTGATTATTTTTGGCCACCAGTATTCTCACAGCACCAACTCCTTGGTCTTTGCTATCCTGAGATGACCAGCAGTGGCATGGTCATGACAAGTAGCAATGATCTCCCCCTGGAGTCTTTGGTCTCTTGGAATGTAGATCTGGCCATCGTAATGGATTAGCCCACCTTCCTTCATCATGTCTCACTTGTGATTGAGGGAAGGGGCTACTTGTTGGTCCCATTTACTATTATCATGAGTTGTGCTTTTAATGCATTTATGAATCTCTTCCTCTGTTGGCATTATCATGGCCCTGAAATGTTCAGGGTGCAGTAGAGTGACTCCTTCATTGTCCATTCCTCCTTGGTCATGGTCCATGCATTGGCTGAGCAAGTTGGCCTTCTTGTTAGCAGTATCTGCTTTATAGTGAAGCATGTACTGGTACTGGCTTAGTTCTGTAACCCATCTGGCTTGGCAGCAGTTTAGTTTTTGGGGCTGTCAGAAGAGAAGTTGGTGAACCTGAGGAATGACTGTAGTTCTTTTTTCTTCATTGGTTCTGGCCACTCCATTACCCCCCTAACTTTGACAGGGTCCATTCAGATTCTTCCCTCCACAATGATTACTCTGAGGTACTCTGTCTCGAGTACTTCAAACTCACATTTTTCAGCTTTAAGGAAGAGTTTATGCTTCCTCATGAGCATCAGCACTTGTCGCACTAGTGATCGGTGCTCCTCTCTTGTCTTAGACATGATTAAAATATTGTCAAGGTAGATGGTCACTTTCCTGGTGGAGATGAGATCCTTAAATATGTCATTCATCATCCATTGGAATGTAGCAGGAGAATTAGTCAGTCCAAAGAACATGACTGTTGGTTTGAAGAGTCCTCAGTTTGTTCTGAATGCTGCCTTCCACTCATCTCCCTCCTTGATGCATATGTTGTTATATCCCCATCAGACATTGAGCTTTGTGTAATATTTTGTGCCCCAAAGTTTGTCCATTAGCTCAGATATCAGCAGGAGGGGATACCAGTTTTTGATTGTCATCTCATTTAATTTCCAGTAGTCCTGGACCGGTCAAAGCTTACTGTTCTTCTCTTTTAGAAAGAAGAATAGTGATGCCATGGGGGATTTAGAGGGTCTGATGTGCCCACTGGATAAGTTCTCATCTAAGAACTTATTGAGCTCCTATTGTTCAGTATTACTGAGGGAGTAGGTCTTGCAGTTGAGATTGGTGCTGGCATTTGGAATGAGCTTGATCACATGATTCCAGGGTTTTGGCCCTGGTAGTTCATCAAAGCTCTCCTCTTTGAATAGGTCCCTGAAGTCCTGGGCCCATTCAGGTACCATCTTCTCGAATGTCTTTTCCTCTTTCTGCTTGTTGGCCTTGGCAGCTAGGTTGTTGGCATAGTGCATTGCATGAATGTGTATCTCCTGCTGCAGATCAACAGTGAGGATGGTCTCCCTGTCCTCCATCTCCTCATCCCATTGGTCTTTGGGATCTTCATTGGAAAGTGCAAATAGGATTTTGTGACATTGGCATTTGGCAAACATGATTCATCTGGTTTTTCAGTTAATTAGTGGATTATGCCATATAAGCCAGTTATGACCAAGGAAGATTTCCTTGGTCCCAAGATCCATGACAGCCAAGTCAATTCATTCTGAGTGGTCACCAATGGTGAGCCAGAGTTCTACAAATTCAGTTATTGAACTGGCTTGGTTCTTTGTTCTGTCAGTGTTGTATACTGGTATTGGGGCTGTGGTGGCCTGAGTTGGGAGTTGGTGCTTATTGACAAAAGCACGATTGATAGAACTTCCAGTACATCTGCTGTCGATCAAGGCAGATACCACATGTGTGGTTTGAGATGTAAGGATTTTGATCTGGGTCTTGGTGACTAGGTTCTGTCTGGCTGTCTTGGCTTGCTGGATAAACTTTTGGGGTCCATGGAGTTCATCAAGCTATTCTAGAGCTCAGCATCACTCCACCTTCTTCATCCCTTCCACCATTTTGTTGATTACTTCATCAACCCTGGCTTGATAGACCCAATTCTTCAGCACAGCTTTTGCTGCTGCTTCATCCTTGGTGTCCCTGATTGCTCTCCAAGTCCACTTGGTGTCAAATGGTTTGAGCCAGGCTATGGGACCCTCTGCCTCTGTTTGGCCCTTAAGCATTTGAGTTTTATCTTGTGATTCATTGGTGTGTGTGACAGTATTGGGTATATTCAAATGCATAGTGTATATAGGTATAGGAGTAGCTACAGAGATACTATTAGTCTGACTAGCAGTTGAGGTTTGCACACCATAAAAGTCTTTGGCTGATCCAGTGGAATTGCTTACTAGTCAGCTCTCTCTTTTACTTCCTCCACTTTCATGTCCTTGCTGAGCTCCTCATCCTTCTTCTGTAGTTTGGCAATCTGTGCTTGGATGTCTTCCCAAGTTCTTTTTTTCTTCAGACAATCTTTTGCCATATGGCCCTTCTGCCCACAATTGAAACACTTTCCTTCTTTCTTCATGTGATCAATGTCCATAGGTTTTTCTGATCTGGTGTACATGGTTCTGATGCCTGTTTTCTGGGTGCTATAGGATGGTGAGGTCATTGAGGATCTCTGTAGTTTCCCAGCAGTTGTCCCCAACTTGTTTGGGGTTGACAGCATCATTTTTTTTGGGTAATCTTGTAACATTGATGATTCTACTTTCTGTCTTTGCTGCTCCTTATATATTTCAATGATCCATTCCTTCCATTTGTTGTAGCCTATCGGCATCAAGCCCTTGATGCTGATTGCTGAGATCATTGTGATGTATGAGGAGGGGATCCCTTGTTTGAGTGCCTCAACCATCTGTCTAATATTCCCTATATCATCCCGAATTCCAGCAAGCTTAGCTAATCATTCCAGCTCATCAAAATAATCCATTGCTGCCTTATCAGCTATTTTATATTTCTTGATCTTCTGTTTATGGATTTTCTGGACTGCAGAGTCAATGAATTTGTCATTCAATATTTGTTTGAAGATGGGCTAGGAGGGGTATCAGTAGTGCCCTCAGATGGTGGACCAGAAATTTGGAGAAATGAGTACCCACCAGTTCTTTACCTTCTTTTCTAAGTAGGAAGTGGTGAAGATGATCTTGTTCATATCGGTCTTCAGGTATCTGATGTAGACTTTGAAGTACTGTTTGCAATCTACTAGAAAGCAGTCTATATCATCAGAGGCCCCTTTAAAGGGCTGGAGCTTCCAAAGAAGGTCTGGGCAGCATTGAAGGACTGCCATGTCCTAGGGCAGAGCTCCCATGGGGTTGGGCCAATCTTTGAACAGAGGCCATCTCCACTCCTGTGGCAGACCAGGAAATAAGTGTAGAGAATTATCATTAGCTACCAGGCTTCCCTGTGTCTCTTCTTTTCAAACTATCACTCTATCCCATATGGTGAATCCCAACTGTACTGCTTCAGGATTGTCTCAAACTGGTTCCTTTCTGGTACTACTCTCTGTGGCCTTGTCAGATGAGGGCTGAGCCCCCAAGAGTCAGCTTCCTTTGCTGGTTTAGGGATTTTGATAACCAACTGATCTTTCCTTCAGCTCTACTCATGACTGTGATAGGCGAGTTGCCATTGATCGGAGCGAGGGTGTGGAGTATGAAAATGTGCTTCAGATGGATGGAGCCATGTATATGGCTCACTTCAGAGTTACTGGTGGTGACACCAGCATTGGCGTATGTTTTTTGGCATTTAGTATGCTAGTGGCTGGCGAATTTGATCCTCAGAGTGCCTCTTGTTATATTGGACTGCAGCATAGTCTGTTGCTGCATGTCTCAGGATTTCTGTCTGTTCATCAGTGGTAGAATGCAAATATAATTGTCCTACTTGTGATGCTATCCATGTAGCATCATGCTATAAAAAGTTCACCCCTTGCAGGTAGTACTCCTGGTACTCCTGTGTCCTGGTCCTCTGTATCTTCTGTTCCAATTCCTCCTCATCAGTAGTTTCATATGCATATCCTCCACCAGGATGGGGTGGGTCACTGCTCTCAGTTTCTTCCTCTGTGTCCTCCTTGCCATCCTCTTCCTCCTCAAGGAGGGAAGCAGTGGGCAGGCCATAAAAACTCCCTTCCTGTCCTTGTTGTATCATTGTCTCACTGCTCTAGCTGAGTACTCGGCCCAGCAGCTGCAAGGCCTGGTGTATTGTTATAGGTGGCTGTGGGATGGCTTCTGATATCAGAGTCATAACGGTTCCCTCCTGTCACTCTTGCTGCCTCCACTCACTTGCGATAGAGGTGGATATTCTGCTAGTAGTTGTTGTCGATAAGTTGTCTGACAACTCGACTTCCGAGAAATCCTCTGAGAGTGCAGGTGGGGATATGAGCATTTCTGGGGACTCAGAGCCTGTAGTGTCCAAGGACAGACTCATCACTCCCAAAAGCAGAGTTGGCACTAGAGCTTCAGCAGGAAGGGAGATACTATGGGATCAGGGGCCTAAGGCCCCTCCTGGTCCAGGTTCCATCAGCTCAGAACTCAGAGGTTCCACTTTGCAAGGTGCTTGGCTCTCTGAAGACAGGGGCAGAAGGATTGGCTTGTACAGGCATGAGGACACTAGCAACCTCTGGTCAAAGTCCATACCAGTTGGCAACATTGGCTCTGGCCAATCTTTCTCACTCCACTTCTCACTGGTGGCTTTGGTTCTGCTCATCATACTCAGTGGCCACCCTCTTTTGTAGCTCTTCTGCCTCAGTTCTTTCTTCAGGCTCATGATGTTCTGACTGTGGCTCATTCTGCTGTCTCCACCCTTCTTGTTAAATGGCCTCATCATAGTCAAAAGGGACAGCAAAGTCCCAGGTAGAGAAGTATCAGCAGACCATCTCTTCCCATCATTCTCATCGCCTCTACTCATTGCTGGGTTGATTGTCAATGTTCTCCCTCACCTGGGTGCTGCCAGTTGTGGAGGCATGAGAGCCATGAGGCTGGCTGCCAGATATTAGTGCATGGGATCTTGTAGCCATTCTAGGAGCATCGAGAGAGTCCCTGGCATGGTTGGCAATTCTATGGGTCTGAGAGGCAGAAGAGGGGGAGGGGGACTGCTGAAAGAAGTCCTTCAGGAGGTCCTGGGCTTAAGGGGGGTTTCTTGATACAAGGATTCCATATCTTCATGGGATGCTATAGTTCTGGTTTCTGGGTCAAGGGTGCTGTCCTCCCTCTTCTTTTTGACCATCCCTCTGATGTGTGCCACTAGGTCCAGCTTCTGGGGGCTGGTAGGTTGTTTGTCAGGAGTTGGGGATGTTATGGAGGGGGAGGTCGGGGGTTACATTTTATAGAATACATTAGATGTTCTGAAATTCTTGATAATATCTAAGGGCCCAGGCAGTGATGGAATGGCATCTCTGGCACAGCTGGATGATCACCAATAAACCAATCAATGTTCCAATGATGGAAGAGATGAGTTTGAAGAACTCATGGTCAAAGTTCAGGTTGTCATTACTAGGGAGGGGCATTTGGTTTCTCAGCACAATTAGGCTTGAAAAAGGGAAGAAGGAAGCTTCAAGCTAATTGTTAGACCCAAGCATCATGTGAGCTGGTCCATGTGATAAACAGATGTCCCTTTGCACTTTGAGGGATCAGCTGAGTTCACTGGGCATAGTTCCAGTCAGAGTGTCACAAGGCCTTTAGCTCGAGTATAGAATAGTATGTATAAACTTTAGCTTAAAGCTGGAGTATACCAGCGAGAGCTGTGGGTCTTAAATACAGTTGAGGTTGTGCTAAGAATACTACTACTTATTGTATCTTTCAGTGTCCATGGTGCCCATTGTCCTTGAGCATTGTTACTGCACATAAAAGGTTGATTGTGCATCATCAAGCATCATTGGCATGCACCAGGGAATAAATGATGGAGTTGGCCAGTTGTGATGACTAAGCTCTCCACAACTTTAGGCACTTCCATTTTAGTCCCCTGACTAAGCAGAGATAGGGGTAAAAGAAAGAGAAATCATAAAAATCATAACAGTGGTGGCATTATCTGATTGAGGCCACAGAAGTTTTTGAAATCTGGATGGATCACCAAAACCTCCAATACTTCTGACAACCCCAAAAGCTTAACCGATGACAAGCCAGATAGATCACTGAACAAAGTCAGTACCAATACACCCTGCATCATAAGGCAGAGACAGCCAACAAAAAAGCTGATCTCCTTAGCCATCAGGCAGATCACAACTAGAGAGAAACTGACAATGAGAGAGTCATGTTATTACAACTCAAACACTTTAGGGCCATGATAATGCTGATAAAGGAAGAAATCCATGAATGCATTAAAAGCATGACATGGGACAATCACAAGTGGGATCAATAGGTAGCCTCTTCTCTCAATCATGAGTGAGGGATGATAAAAAAGGAAGGACTCATCCATTATAATAGACACATCTATATCTCTCATGATCAAAGACTGTGAGGTGACATCATCACAATCTGTCATGATCACATGACCACTGGTCATCCAGGCATTGCCAAAACCAAGGAATTGATACTGCAGGAATACTGATGGCTAAAAATGAACAACAACATCATCATATATGTAAAAGCATGTGAAATCTGCCAACAAGGCAAATCTTTAACACAACCTCATGCCACACCACTTTACTCAAATGAGGTCCTATTATCCTCATAGACCCACATCTCTGTGAACATGATTATCAGACTTTCTGAATGCAATGATTATAATGCCATTATCATAATCATCAACCACTTTTCGAAAGCCATCATCCCAATCACTTGTTCAACAGAATTAACCTCAGAAGGTTGGACAAAGATTCTATATAACGAAGTTTATGCCAAATATGGCATGTCTCAAGTTGTTATCTCAGACTGAGGACCCCAGTTTGTCTCCAAATTCCTTGACAACCTCTATCATCTACTCCACATCAAATGAAACATGTCCACTGCATACCATCCTCAAACTGATGGGCAAACAGAACAGGCAAATCAGGAAGTGGAGAAATATTTGTGCCTCTTCATCAACTATTGACAAGATGACTGAGTGGAATGGTTGGCACTTGCTGCCTTCCAATATAATAACCAAATTCACTCAGCAATGGGAAAGATATCATTCTTCATTAATTATGGCCAACATCCAAACATGATGCAGATCAGATGATACCATACAACAACCTCTGCTTCCATGGACTTTGCCTTGCTTATAACTAACATCCATAATGAGACAAAGACAGCTCTCAAAAAAGCAGCCTTAACAATAAAAAAAACAGTATGACAGACATCATTGACAGGCTTACATGTATGCCATCAGTGACAAAGTATGGCTTGACATAGTGAATCTCCATCTCCCACAACCAAAGTGTAAACTATCTGATAAGTGCACAGGCCCATTCCAAATTCTAAGCAAAATTGGGGCCAGCACTTATAAAATCAAATTATCTATTAATTGGAAAGTCTATAATATCTTTAACGAGACATTATTGACCCTCTACATCACCCCTGCCTTTTCTAACCAAGACAGGCCCTCTCCACCTCTCCCTGACCTGATCAATGATGAAGAGCACTACAAAGTCAACCAAGTCCTAAATCATAGATTATAAAAGATCTGGGCAAGAGAGAGTGGCTCAACAACAATGGTTGATTATCTCATCAGCTGGAAGGAGTACAGGCCTGAATCCAATCAGTGGGTGAATGAAAAATGAATGGATGCTGATGATGCTATACACAACTATGAATTATCTCTAAATTAAGCCATTGAGACGATAGTCTTAAGGAGGGGGTAATGTTATGATTTTTCCATTTCTCTTCCTGATTAAACCCTTATTTAAGCTTAGTCAGGGTGTTAAACACCAGCACTTAAGACTGTGAGATGAAGCTTAGTCATCATAAGATGGCCAAGTCAGTTATTGTCTTCTGACATGACAGTGCTGCTTGGTGACACACAATCATCCTTTTATGTATAGTAATGATACCTAAGGATAACAAGCACAAAGGATCCAGCAATGCACAATTAGTAACAGTATATTTAGCACAGGATCTGTACAGTATTTAAGATAGCTTACTCTTGCTGGAAACCCCAGCTTTGAGCTAAAGTTTATTCTATACCATTCTCTCTCAAGCCAGTCTCTATAGCCTTGTCACACAATGACCATTGGCAGCCAGTGAACTCTGACATTCCACTCAAAGTGTGAAGTGATGTCAGCTTATTATGTGTTTATAGTCACATGCACTTTGGATCTAACAGAAAGCCTTGCACTCTAGCTCTGGGTTTGTGTTTGTAACTTTGGGTGAGAGAATAAATGTATTATTGAACATTGTAGAGAGAGCTGTGAGAACTAAGCAAGGCATTGAAGCTCATGAAGGACTTGAGCCTGGTCTGATAAGAGGTTTTGGATTGCACTCTAACCTGAGAATAAGAGAGTGGTGTCTAAAGAGTGCCATCTTGAGTTTTTGAGGTATTTGTGATGCATGGTGCTACAGGTGGCAGAGGTTCAAACCCTTTGGTCTGTCAGACAGTGTTTTATTGTGTTTTGTGTCTCTGGATCACATAAGTTTGAATCCTGTGGGTCTATGATCGGTTTGGAAACTTGTGAACAGAGAGCTGTGCTCTTTGGCACTTGTGGATGTGTTTGTGATTGGTTTTTACTTAGAGTATGAAGCTTTGAGGCATGTATTGTGTGTGTTAGGGATTTTGAGGTGATCTGAGCTGTGCTTAGGACTTTTTGGAGAGTTTTGTGAGTGTTTTGATATATTGTATTGAGCTGCAGTACCCTTTGCCTTGAGGCCTGACAACATCTGTTGCCATCTCTTGTTCTGATAAAATAAAAAGCCTTGAGACTTAGAGAGACCTTGGACTATTATAAGCATGCTATTACTGTTCATGCACTGTGATTTCATTGAAGAGGACAATTATATTTGTTGATTACTACTTTTATTGCATTATAATCCCTCCATGAACTAAGAGTTTTGTGTGTGTGTTGGTGTGAGTGTAATCAGTGGATAATGCTCTGCTGTATCTATTTTCACCTTGCACACACTCAGATCCTCTTCACCAGTGTTTACTGCCTTCTATTGGAGTCACTCTTTGTTTATTTCTATGATCTGATCCTTCTATATATCATATTTCTTTGGGATATTGGTGCTAATGTTGGAGATCATAGAGATGTATGAGAAGGGTATACCAAGTTTCAGATACTCAACCATCCTGCTGTCATCATCAATGGTTTTTCATACTCCTGCTAGAGTTCCCAACTGTTTTAGCTCATCAAAGTATTCACTTGTGATCTTGTCTTCTGATATCTGTAGGTCTTTCATCTTATTTTTGTGTACCTCTTGGATGGCTGAGTCAATAAACTTGTCTCACACTATTCATTTAAACACTGGCCATGAGAGAAAGCAATGGTGTTGCCAGATGGTGGAGTAGAGTGTCAGAGAAATTAGGGTCTACCATTGCTTGGCCTTGCTTTTGAAGTATAAGGCTGCAAATGCTATCTTGTTTATGTCAGTTCTGAGATACATGATGTATACCTCAAAGTACTGTTTACAGTCAATTAAGAATCAGTTTATATCATTGGATACTCCCTTAAAGAGGTGGAGGATGCAAACAAGATCTAGTTTACATTGTATCATGGCCACATTATAGGCCAGTGCACCCATAGGGTTTGGATACTCATCAAAAGGTGGTCAGTGAAGTTCAGTGGGAGATCTAGGGAAGGAATGAAGGGAATTATCATCAGTGACAGGGCTTCCCTGCAGGGTGGCTTCCTTTCATATGATTATTCTGTTCTTGATTGTGAAGCCTAATTGCACAGCCTCAGAGTCATCTTTGATGGGTTCTTTTCTAATCCCACTCCCTGTTGCCTCATCAGGCAGTGGCTGTTCTCTGAGTAATTGGCTTTCTTGGCTGACCCAGGGGTTTCTGAATCTGATGGGCCAGATTGTCAGCTGTGGTTGGAGATGAGAGAGCTGAGTGGCCATGGATCAGACCAAGGAGATAGAGTATGAATATTGGCTTTGGTTACTGTGGATAGATGAGGCTATGTATATGGCTCATTGTGGAGTTACAGTTGGCAACCAAGATATTGATCAGATGTTGAACCTTGATTTGTATGCCAGTAGCTCCTGAAGCTGGTCCTCTGGGTGTCCACTGTTATAAGTGTCAATAGTTTATTTGGTAGTGGCATATTGTAAAATATCCTGATGTTTGGCAGAATCTGCATGAATATATAATTGTCCTAATTGTGATGCCAATCAATTGGTGTCACACTATAAAAATGTTACCTCTGTCTCATACAGGTCCTGATGCTCCCTAATCCTTGCCCTCTGTATTTCTTCTTCCAAGGCTTCTTCATCTGTGTCTTCCAGGATGTAGTCCACAAACCTATGTGACTCTTCACTGCTCTCTGTCTCCTCATTGTTCTTATTTTGTCAGTCTTGTTGTCCTCTCTGAGGAGGAAAGTGATAGGCTGGTTGAAGATGCTCTCTCTGGAAGATCATATTATCATCAGAGAACTGCTGCTCTAGCTGGATACTTGGCCCAATTTCAGCAGTCTAGTTAATTGAGATGAGAATTATAGAGAGGCCTGCTCAGGGACTGGCTCTAACCTTGAAGTCATATCTGTTGCCACCATATGCTCATGTTACCTTCAAGTCCTTGCTATAGACTCAGAAGTTTCTGTAAAAGTCCTTGTTGAGAAACTGGTGAGTGATTTGACTTTTGAGAAAACCTCAGAGGGCATAGTCAGAGATGTGAGTGTTGAGAGGTACTCATAGCCTATAGTGGTTGAGAATGAACTGATCATCTGAGTGGGTGATGTCATTACTAGAAGTGTGTTTAGAAGGGGGATACTGGAGAGTTTTGGGGCTGGTGGCATGTTAAGGGGGGTAGAAGACTCTGTTTCCATTCCCTCTTTGGTCAACCTCACTTGGGAGTGACAGGACTGTAGGATCCTGCCCATGGGTCACTCTCAGTGGTGCTGGGCTTTCTGAAGACTGAGATAGAGAGCTCAGAATGGAGACTATACCAGCCTGGAGAGCCACTTTCCAAGTGAGTGGCCTCATCCTCTCACTGCTGTTGGCATCTCTGTCTATTGTATTCTGCTTCTTCAGCTTTTCACTGAGCCTCTGCTTGGGCATTTTCAGTGAGGTCTTCTCAGACTTGCTTGGGGTCCGCCTGGGCTTGCTCATCTCATAGTTGATAATATTATTGCCATGCATCATCAAAGTTGAAAGGAATATTGAGGTCCCAGTCTGAGAATAGGCAGTGGATGGTCTCAGCTCTGACATCTTCAGCTATGATGCATGCTGACTCAGTCATCAACTGGTCTGTCTCATGACCACTGTGATGGGAATAGTCAGAGCTTTCTGACAAGATCATATAGAGGGATCCATGATGGGAGTTTCCTGTGTGCAGTGAAATACTTCCAGATCTTGAAGCCATCTTAGTAGCATCAAGAGAGTCCCTGGCATGGTTAGCAATCCCAGGAGTTCAGCTGACAGTGAAAGGCTTGGAGGATGGTGAGTCCTCAAAGAAGTTCAGAGGGAGGTCCTTGTCTTCATGGTTAGGAACAGAGGATGGGACCTATGGGTTTTGGAATCCTGTGAGATGAGGATTCCAGTCTCTGCTGTCTAGTCATCAGGAAGGGTATTGGTGTCTTTCCATTTCTTGAATGTCTCCCATATTCATGCTGCTAGGCCTGGCTTCTGGTAAGAGACACTCTATGAGCTGATAGGACATTCTTCAGGATTTGGGGATGTCATAGAGTGGAAGGTCTGAGGTTATATTGTGTAAGATACATTGGATGTTCTGAAATTTGTGGTAGTGTCTAACTGCCCATGCTATGATTGATTGGCATCCATGACACAGCTGTATGATCACCAATAATCCTAACAATATTCTAATGATGGAGACAAGGAGTTCAAAGAACTCATAATTGAAGTTGGGGTCTGATGTGTTGATAAATAGCATTCAGTTTCCTCCACATTATAGTGCATGAGGAAAGGGAAGATGAAGCTTCAAGCTAATTGTTAGACCCAAGCTGCATGTGATTCTAGACACATGATAAACTGATGTCACTTCACACTTCAAGTGGAAAGACAGAGTTCACTAATGTGAATATGGATTGTTATGCAACAAGACCTTAGTGATTGGCTTGAGGATAGAGTGGTATAAATAAACTTTAGCTTGAAGCTGGATTTTACCAGCAAGAGCAAGCCATCTTATATACTGTATATTGCTGAGCTAAATATATGACTCTCTATTGTATGTTTCTAAGTTCTGATGCCCATTGTCTTTAAGTGTTGCTACTATACATAAAAGATTGATTGTGCATTGTTGAAAGCTGGTCACTGCATTGGAGAACAATGATGAATTGGCTTATTGTGATGACTAGCATGAAAAATCATAACAATCATGAAGTACAGTATAGCACAGAATCCACTCAGTGATCAACAATGTCAGGCTGAAACAACTGATGTTCAATAAGACAGACTATATCAGAACTCAGAAACTCTTCTTCAAACTTAAGAGACACTCATTTGAGGCCAAAAAGCTGTATATATGGATAGACATTGATGAAATCAAGATAGAGATTTTTATAGTCTAAAAGTATTCTTTGAATAGGACTTGTGACACTTCAGTGAAAATTGATGGATATAATGAGATTAACACTTTGTTCTCAGAGCTCTTCTAGACAATTGAGGATGATTGCCTTAAAGAGAGAGTAATGTCACAATTTTAGCCTCTAATCACAACCTGCCAGTGCTTAGTAAGCTGGCACTTCTGAAATCCTGATGAATCTCTAGATGAATTCAGCCTTAGCTATAAAAAAACCATAATAGGGCCACATAAAACTATGGATGACATATGCATGATGCTGAGCCTTACTCATCATCACATGATATATAGCTGGTAGTAGCATGATGACTATATGAAATGACTGTGCAATAGTGTGACCTTAGCTAAAATGACTGCAACTCATGCAACTCTCACTGTAGTAACAATATTGTGGGCAGACAATAGCATGGCTGCACAATATAGGTAGTATTATCATTGGACAATAAGTAGTGTGTATCATGATTTTTGCCTCTAAATCATGATCTGCCAATGCTTAGTAAGCAGATGCTTACCAATCTCAACCTCAGGCCAACCTTACAAAAGATGATAAAGACATGATGATATCATGGCTACATCTTATTCATTGATGCACAATAAGATAACAAGGAACAATGTGGTAACTATCATTATCTCACATCTTGAATACAATGAGAACTGTGGTATATGGGAAACTCACTATAGTGATGGTACAGTAGAGAGATAATAACAAACAAAAGCAAGAGCACAGTCATTGTTATCTCAGACAATGAGCAGAGGGCATGAAAAGCAGACAATAGTCATCTATAGAGCATAGGATTCTTTAGACAGTATATAAGGCAGTAGTATACACTGATGTATTCCAGTCTTGAGCTAAGATTTAATACACCTGCTAAACTCTCTGACTACTTGGTGTGAATACTCTTGCCACAATGGCAGACTATATCTATCAGCTACAACTCTTCATCCTCCTTCACAAAATCCTTATAGCTTACATTATCATTCTCATTATACTTTTATATCAAAACCAGACTCAGACTTAGCATCTATAATTAGACCCTGGCAGAAGTGGTGCTAGAGATTTGTGAGTGTTAGTAGAAGCCTAACAGTGTGCATGACAATAAGATAATAGTCACCTATAGAGCCAAGACATTTCTGGACAGTATTTAAGCCAGTAGTTTATAATGATGTACTCTAGTCTTAAGCCAAGATTGATCTATACCAATCAAACTCTTAGGCTCTTAGTGTGACTGTCACTCTAGTTCTTACACTGGCATTCATAGTCTACTAATCTCTCTATCTTATTTCTCTATGGAGATGATGCAGTTGAATAACAGTATAGACTCCATTCATTGCATTCAATAGTCTCTTATTGTCAGAGATCCATCTATAATATGAGTCAGCTATTTCTCAAATAAAAGAAGCATCTCTTATTATTAAA
Organism: Guyanagaster necrorhizus; assembly: GCF_019112545.1. Classification (NCBI taxonomy): domain Eukaryota; kingdom Fungi; phylum Basidiomycota; class Agaricomycetes; order Agaricales; family Physalacriaceae; genus Guyanagaster; species Guyanagaster necrorhizus. The sequence continues at coordinate 299,584 of NW_025064909.1, forward strand.
AGTATCACAGAGAAAACCACTATAAAAATAAATAAGAAAACTATCAGCAGCTAAATGCATGCTATATAAACAAACAAATCAAATAAAGCAAGCATGACTCACCAATGTGTGTATGAGCAGATGATGATAGTGTATTGTCACCTCTATAGATGGCATGAGTTAAAACAAGAAAGACCTAGCACTGCAGTAGAATAAATGTATATTCTGTTGAGCAGTAGACTGAGGAATCTGAGAGGACACAGCAGCAAGACTTTATGGAAAAGCAAGTGCAGTAAGGATTGGCTTAGAGCAACAAAATAGATATATTTACTGTGAATTAGTAAGGTATAGTATAAGTAGATGTAATGTACTCACATTTTAGCAGGTGATAAGTTGCTAAAATATATGACTGTGTAAACAGTAAAAATTGCTAGAACCAGTAACTAATTTAGAGTCTGTATGACTGTACCTGCAGTCATGGCTTATATTCTCAACACTCCTCCTTGAGCTCAACTGCTTAACCTATGCAAAGCCTAACAGTGTACAAAACCTCTCCAGCTTGACTTGAGCCAGTGACTTCATGAAGATATTAACAATTATATCATTGGTGGAGCAGTACTTGAGGTCAGCTTGTCAAAGGCTGATTGTCTGATGCATGAAATAAAACTGAATATTGATATACTTAGTTCTAGCATGAAACATAGAGTCCTTGGTGAGCTGTATAGTGCTCTTGTTATCCAAAAAGAGAGTTGTAGAGCTGATGAGCTGGCAGATCAACTCTATGAATATCTTTCATATTCAGAGCAGTGCTTTTGATGAGTGAGTCATCACAATATATTCTGATTCTGTTATAGATGCTGTGATGATCAGTTGCTTTTTAGAACTCCATGAGACAGCTCTGATTCTGATAAAGAAGATATAGCCAGAAATCAAATACCTATGTATTTGTGAGCTCCAATCAGCATCTGTGTATCTGGTCAGAGACATGTTTTTGCCACTGAGTATAAGTGCAAGATAGATTATTCTCTTTAGATACTTGAAAATGCAGATAATGACATCCCAGTGGGTTGTTCTTGGCTTGTCCATGTATGGCTCTGCTCACATGAGGATAAGACAGTTTTTGAGATAGAAGATGAGTCATAGATGAGGTCAACTCTAGGCTTGAGAGGCATTGTGACTGTTCTGGCATTCTCTAGATCTGTGTCCTTGATTATTGCATCAATATATCTCCACTGCTCTAGTATGATAGTTTTTACAGTCAGGTCATGCTTTATGCTGATGCTGAGTAGCTAGTGAAGAGTGCTAAGATCAGTCATTTTGAAGTGCTCATTTAGCTACTTCTTAATAAGAGTTGCAGAGTCATCTGAGGCTGCTATTATAGTGAAATCATTGGTGATAGCATCAACAATAATATACTTGTTGCCAATAAATCTGTAGAATACAGCTTCATCCAACTGACATACTTGATACTCTAGCTGTGTGAAAACACTTTAGCTTGTTGTACCACTCATTTGCACTTTGACAGCTGCTATAGAGTGGTTTGAGGAGCTTGCACATTAGTTACTTGCTCTTCAAGTGCTCAGGAATGGTTTGAAATGTATTGTACATGGAAAGGAGTTCCATATAGATGGTTTTCTTGAGCTCTGCTTGCAGGTAGGCATTTTTGACATCAGCTTATTGGATTGCTGAGCCTTTGCTTACTGTGACAGATAGTAGTATGTGGAGAATTGTGAGTCAGACAGTTGAGGTGAATGTTTCATGAAAGTCAATGCTATATATCTGAGAGAAGTCTTTGAGTATGAGGTGTGCTTTGTAGTATACAATTCTGTTCATTTTGTCTCTTTTAGCTCTAAAAGTGTATTAGTATTCAATCATATTTGTGCCTAGTGGCCTGAGAATTATTTCATAAGTTCTCAGGGCTTTGACTTTGTCCAGTTTGTCTCCTACTGCTTACTTCCATTCCCTTACCTGATCTCCTTTCAGTGCTTCCTGTAGGCTTTCAGGCTCTCTATGGCTTGTCACAAGTATAAATATTTGTAGGCCAGCAAATCACTCTTCCTTCTTAGCTTTGAGCTCTGCCTCAGACTCAGTGCTCCTTTTATCTTCAATAATAAGAGTGTGCTTGGTTGTAGACTGCTTTGATAGCCTATTATCATTATAGAAGCCTTTTGACTTTCTTCTAGCATGATGGCCTTTTTCAAGAGATTCAGGATCCTCTTGATTTTTGGCATTATCTGTAGTTTGGATATGTTACTCATGTGGAGCAGAGCTGAGACTGTCTGAAAGTGGTGTAAGTGGTGATGGTGAACATTCATGAGATGTATCTGTTAGTGCACATACAATACATATAATATAAGTGTGCCACTGAGAACTGTATTGTTGGAATTTTGCTATTGTTTTTATTTCATGATGCTTATTCTAGATGACAATATAATAATGCTATGCAGTTCACTACAGTATATAAGTAGCATACTCTCTATCCAGCTATCTCAGTCCTTCTACAACTTACTCTGAAGACTGACAACATCTTTCTACAGCTTAGATTCTAATAGATTATGGATTTGCTGCTATCTCTGAGACATTGGAATCTGGACTTAACTATTAATTTTTTCTGTTACATGATGATGGCTGAAACATCCTCAAAATCATCTGTTCTTCTCATCCACATCCAGGCAGCTCTTTTTGCTGGCGATATCCTAGATAAGGAGAAAAATAATTGATGCTCATAGAGCTGAGACATTCTCAACCTCTTTGTCTTATCTAGAAGCCTTGATCACTATCTCTTTAGTATCTGGAAACCCTCCAATCCTGACAAGAAACCTATTGCAGCTCAGAACTGATCAACAAATAATTGCACAGTCATTAGTTTTATCCAGATGAAATGCCACTCTGACAAAAAGAAATATATATCTATCTTAAGCTCTGTACTGGCTAAGGAAGTCTAGAAATCACTGTCTAATTGCAATAAGCAGGAGGGCCTCATAGTCCAAATCAATCTGATTCAGAAAGCTCTCACCATCTGGTACATATGTTAAGAACATCTTGCCACTATGACTGCTCATCTGTTCAAACTGAATATCAGGATTTGGAACATAGGCCAGCCTATAACTGATCTGTTTCTTTGTATTCTGATGCTAAATGCTATGTCCAGAGATCTGCTCTCTGTATGAATATCAATAGCATAGATTATTAACAGGTCCATAAAGGAGGATCTCATCAAATCTTCTGACATTTGCTGAGATCTTGACACTCAGCAGCAATTGTTTGATACAGATGACAAGACCACCAAGGACATAGCTCTAGTGGCTACCTTGTGCAATACTTCTCATACATCTCTGAGTTGTACCAACTTCTCTTGCCTATTGCTGAAGGGTCACACTATTTCTTATTGTGTTGCTAACAGAGGTGGAATGGCTGGAAAGACAACTGAGGAGTCCAAAGCTGTGAAGTGACAGGATTGTGAAACCAAGAAGAAAGAGAAGAGCAAACTGGCTGAAAAAAAAAGATCACCTCATAATTCTTAAAGATCCTACCCATAGTACTGCTTATCTTCTTGATTCCACTACTGGTAATATCACTTTGGATTCTCCACAATAGCTCTAATGCATCAGAATTTTCTAGATTACCATCTGATGCTACTGTTGCCTTCTTAGACACTCTTCTGGATCTGTCAATAGCTGACCATGTCAAATATGAAGGTTAGCTAGCTTTTGAAGATAATATCAACTCATCAGTCAACTGGAACAAAGAATACCAGGCTCACAATACCACTGCATTGTCTATTTTCCCATTAAATCAAAAGAATTCTACTCTTCTGTCTCTGATAGACTACCTCTTCTTCCTTGACACTGGCACCATGGCACATATCACTCCATACTATGGAGATTTCCTCATGTTGAAATCTATTCCACCTCATTCTATCTGAGACATTAGTAATTCAACCATCACAGCTCTTGAGATTGAAACAGTCAAACTCTATGTCAACAAGTACACTCAGACAACTGTATAGTCTTGCCACTCATAAAGCTAATGTTGAACACACCTTAATTGCCACAACATTGCCTATTGACCTTGAAACCTGGCACAGATATCTTGGACATACCAATTACCAGGCAATAGCCAAAATGATCCAGTCTAGTGTCACTCAAAGTATGCATGCCAACCTCTCCTGTGTACCTTCTAAATGCCAACCCTGTGTTATCAGTAAACAGACAAAGATGCCAGTACCAAAGACATATGAGGAGAGACACAGAGCAATGAGACTGCTGGGCATTGTGTGAGTTGACTTGGCAGGTCTGCAGGCTACTGTCTCTTGGGCAGGATACCATTATATTATGGATATTGTCAACAACTTCATGAGTCAAGCCTGATCCATTCTCTTGAAAAATAAAGGTGATGCATTCACTGAACTTCAGGCCTGGGAGTGTGCATGAGAGTGTTATGATTTTCCCCTTTTCTTACTCTCTGAACCCCTATTTATGCTTAGTTAGAGCACTAGAACAAGCACTTAGAACCATGGGACCAGGCTTAGTCATCACAACAGGCCAAGTCTATCATTGTTCTCTGATGCAATAACATCACTTGATGATGCACAATCATTCTTTTATGGACTATAGAGATGCTCAAGAACAATGAGCACAAAAACCCCAGTAATCCACAATTAGTAGACTCATGTTTAGGTAGTAACCTGTACAGTATTTAAGAAGCTTGCTCTCACTATCCAAGCCTCAGCTTTGAGCTAAAGTTTATTCACACCATTCCACTCTCAAGCTGATCCCTTTTGGCCTTGTGACACACTGAGTTAGAAGCACATCAGTGAACTCAGATGACTACCCAAAGTGTGAGGTAGCTTCTGTTTATCATGTGTTTCTATTCATGTGATGCTTGGGTCTAACAATTAGCTCAAAGCTGTTCCTTCCCTTTTCTCATGCCCATTAGTGTGGAGGAAACCAAATGCCCTCTATCAATCCATCAAACCCAAACTTTGACCATGAGTTCTTTGAACTCCTTGCTTCCATCATCAGAACACTATTAGAATTATTGGTGATCATCCAGCTGTGCTGAGGATGCCACTCAATCACTGCCTAGGCTATCAGACATTATAACAAATTCCAGCATATCTGACATATCTTATAAAATGTAACCTCCAACCTCCTGCTCTATGACATCTCTGAATCTTGATGAATGTCCCATCAGTCCCCAACAAGCCCCTTACCAGAAGCTGGGCCTAGCAGCCCACATCAGAGAGACATTCAAGAAGAAGAAAGACACCAATACCCTCCCTGATGACCTAGCTGAGACCATGACCCTTGTCTCATGGAATTCTAAAACCCATAGATCTCTGGACCACCCCCTGACTATGAAGATGAAGAGATCCTGAGAGACTTCTTTCAGCAGTCTCCCTCTCCCAACTCTGCCCCTGCCTCTCCAACCAGAGAGATTGGTAACCATGCCAGAGACTCTCTCAGTCCCACTCAGATGGCTGAAAGATCCTGACACATGACACCTAGGAATCAGCCTGCTAGCTCTGCCACAACTTCTCTATGCTCAGTCAGGACTAGTGGTGGGATGAGAAGGTCACCCTCAGACTGGCTCAATGATGAGTGCCGAAACAGAAAGGCCTGAGATGAAGTCATACACAGAAACTTCCCTGCCTGGGACACCAATGTCCTCTTCAACTATGATGAGGCCCTTTGACAGGAAGAGCAGAGGCAGCGAACAGCACCATGACCAGTTTTCAGTGAGCTTGAGGAGCATATCCTTGAAAGCAGGAGACAGAGGAGGCAGGCCACTGAGCATGACACTGAGCATAGGGAAGAGCAGCAAGCCATCGAAAGGGCTCAATTGGAGAGGGCAAACATCTCCAACTGGTATGAAATCCAGCCTGAGGTCGCATCTGTACTTGCACCTGTCTAAGCTGACCCATCCCTCTTAACTCCTGTCTTTCAAAAGCCTAATACTGACTCTGACCTATGGAGTGAGAATCACTGGCAAAATAAAACTCTTGCTGCCAGTGGACAGATCCCTGGAACTCTCCCATGCCTCTCAACCCCCCAGTATCCCTCTCTCTGCTGAACCCCCAGCACTGACACTATGTTCAGCAATGATGAGTCTGTTCTCAGACACTATAGGCTATGAGTCCCTGAGACAGCTCACATCTCTGTCTGCACTCTCTGAGGGTTTTTCAGGAGCAGGGTGGTTGGACAACTTCTCAATGATGGGTACCAGTGAAATATCCAGCTCTATTGTGAGCAAGTGGAGATGGCGAGAGCAACAGGGGGAAATCAATATGATAACCATATTGGCAGTCAGCCAGCCTCCACCTACCTCAACCTCTCTGAAGCCTCAGGCCCCACTGCTGGTCCCAGCACCCAGCCAGGATAGCAGAGTGACAATCTGACCATCAGGGGATGAGGAGAGTTACTACAACCTGTCTGATAATTTCCATCTTGAGGAAGAGGATGATGAGGACAAGAAAGAGGAGGAAACTGAAGAAAGTGACCTGCTCTGCACCAGAGGGAAACTCACATATTTAATGACAGAAGACACTGATGAAGAAGAATTGATCAGAACAATGCAGGAAGCAAGAGAGCAGAAATACCAAGGGTGGTACCTGTGAGGCATAAACTTCTTATGGCATGATGCCATCTGGATGGCATCTTCACTTGGACAATTATATTTTCATTCTATCTCTACTGAAAAAACAGAAATATTGAGACATGTGGCTACTGACTACACTACAGTTCAATATAACAAATGGCATCCCAAAGATCAAGTCCAGCAGCTGCTGGCATACTACATGCTAGCACAAGTACAACTAATGCTGCAGTCTCTGCCAGTCACTCCTAAGAGAGCTGTGTACATGGCCCCTTTTATTCAAAGTAAATTTTCATACTCCACCCTATCCTCCCACTCTATGGCAATCCAGCTAACTCAAAGCTGACTCTGACCTGAAAAGGTGCCTACCTCATATCAAAACCTATGGACTGGGAAGGAGAGCCAAATGCTTGGGGTCTAACCCTCATCCAATGAGACAACAGGGAGCAGCATGGGAAAAGGACCAATTTGAGATGATCCTGAGGCTGTGAGACTCAGGTTCACCATCTGCCATAGGGTAATCATTCAGAAAGAAGAGCTCCCTCAAGAAAGCCCTATAGCTGACAACAATTCACTTCACTCCTTCTCTGGACCACCACAGGAATGGTGCTGCCTGCTATTCTCTGATTGGCCTAACCCAATGGGCACACTTTCACAAGACACAGCCATCCTGCAGTGCCATCCTGACTTGCTCTAGAAGCCCTGACCCTTTAAAGGGGCTTCCAACAACATTGACTGCTTCTTAGTGAACTGCAAACAGTATTTCAAAGTCTATTGGATATCTCAGGACAGATATGAACAAAGTCATCTTTGCCATCTCTTACCTTGAAGAGAAGGCAAAAACCTGGTGGATCCTAATCTTCTCCAATTTCCAATCCACTACTCAAGGACACTATTGTTACTCATTGTGGCCCATCTTTAAACAGATGTTGAATAACAAATTCATTGACCCCACAGTGCAGGAGATGCACAAACAAAAGATCAAGGAGTATAAGATGAGAGATAAGGCAGCAATGGATTACTTTGATGAACTGGAATGCCTTGCTAAGCTTGCCAGAATATGAGATGATGTTGCCAATAATGGCCAGATAGTCAAAGCCCTCAAGTGAGAGGTCCTCTCCTCTTACATCATGATGATCTCAGCAATAGATGTCAAGGCTCTGATATCAGTTGGATATGATGAATGGAAGGAAAGGATTGTCAAGATGTATAAGAAGTGGCAAAGGCAGAAAGTGGAATCATCAACATTGCAAGACTATCCCAAGAAATTGATCCTGCCAACCCCAAACAAATTGGGGACAACTGCTAGAAAACCACAGAGATCCTCTATGGCCTCACCATCTTATACCACTCAGAAGACAGGTACTGGCATGACTTACATGAGAACTGGAAAACCAATGGATATAGACCACATGAAGAAAGAAGGAAAGTGCTTCAATTGCAGACAGAAGGGTCATATGGCCAAGGACTGTCCCAAAAAGAAGCACATCAGAGAAGACATCTGCACACAAATCACTGAATTGCAGAAGGAAGATAAAGAATTAGGGGCCAAAACAAAGGTCGAGGAAGTAAAAGATGGGGCCAGCCAGTGAGCAATTCCACTGGACTGGCCAACAGACTTTACAGTGTGCAAATCCCAGCTGCAAGTTGGACTGATAGTATTTCTATAGTTGTGCCTATGCCTGTATTACCCATGCATTTGAATATACCCCAGAAAAATACCTCACACATTGAAGAATCACAAAAAGAAACTCAAATGCCTTCAGGCTGAACAGAGACAGAGAGTCCCACTATATGGCTCAAACCATTTAAAACAGAATGGACATGGCAGGCCATCACAGATGTGACAAATGAAAGTGTGGCAAAGGCCATACTTCAGAACTGGATCCACAAAACCAGAGCCAAAGAAGTAGTCAATGAAGTTATCAAAGGAATCAAAGAAGCAGGAAGGATCTGAGCCTTAGAGTGGTTGGATGAGCTCAAGGGACCTCAGAAGTTTATTAGGCAAACCAAAACCAGAGGATGGAACCTCATCATCAAAGCCCAGATCAAATTGCTCACAAAGTGCTCCACACATGTGGTCATAGCCCTGATTGACAGCAGTTGCACTGGGAGCTTGATCAACCAAAGTTTCATCAATCAACACAAATTGCCCACCAGAACCACTGTGGCATCCATTCCTGTCTACAATGCTGATAGAACCAAAAACCAAGCTGGCTCAATCACCAAATTTGTTGAACTCCAACTTACAATAGGAGACCATTCAGAAAGGATTGACTTGGCAGTCACAGATCTAGGCACCAAGGAAATCTTTCTGGGTCATGACTGGTTGATCTGCCATAATCCATTGATCAACTGGAAGACCAGAAGGATTACCTTCACATAGTGTAAATACCACAAAATCCCCTTCAAATTACCTGATGAGGATCTGGAAGATTAATGGGATGAAGAAATAGAGGATGGACAAACCATACTGGCTATCAACATCTAAAGGGAAGTCCTGATCCAAGCCATACATCATGCCAATGAGTTGGCAGCTAAGGCCAATTAACAGAAGGAGGAAAGGACATTCAAAGAAATGGTCTCTGAATAGGCTCAGGAGTTCTGGGATCTATTTGAGAAAGAGAGCTTTGATGAGTTTCCAGCACTCAAACCCTGAGACCACACCATCAAACTAATCCTAAATGCCAACACAAACCTTGATTGCAAAATCTACCCACTGGAGAATCATGAGCAACAGGAACTTGATAAGTTCCTTGATGAAAACCTGTCCAGCAGGAGGATATGACCCTTCAAATCCCCTATGGCCTCACCCTTCTTCTTCATCAAAAAGAAGGACAGTAAACTTTGCCCAGTATAAGACTATCACAAACTAAACAAAATGATGATCAAAAATCACTATCTGTTACCTCTGATCTTGAAACTAATGGATAAACTCCAAAGGGTCTGATATTATACCAAACTCAACATACAATGGAGATACAACAATGTATGAATTAAAGAGGGTGATGAGTGGAAGGTGGCCTTCTGAACTAACCAAGGATTGTTTAAATCCACAGTAATATTCTTTGGGCTGACCAACTCACCTGCCACCTTCCAGTGGATGATGAATGATATCTTTAAGGATCTCATCACTACCAGGGAGGTCACCATATACCTTGATGATATTCTCATTATGTCCAAAACAAGGGAAGAACACAGGAGATTGGTATGCCAGGTGCTAATGCTAATGAGGAAGCACAAGTTGTTCCTCAAAGTGGAGAAGTGCAAATTTGAGGTGCTTGAAACTGAGTACCTTGGAGTCATCATCAGCAAAGGAAGTATATGCATGGACCCTGTCAAGATTGCCAGAGTCACCAAATGGCCCATACCAGTCAAGAAGAAGGAACTTCAGTCCTTTCTAGGATTCACTAACTTCTACCAACAGTTCATCTGTGACTACAGCAAAATCATCCACCCTATGACACAACTCACTGGAAATGCCCTATGGACTTGAGGTCTGACTCAGCAAGCCACCTTTGATGACCTCAAGAGATGTCTAGTGGAGGATGTAGTACTTGTCATCCCTATGCAAGATGGAAAATTCTGAGTCAAAGCCAATTCCAGTGAAAGCACCATTGGAGCTGTGCTCTCATAGCAACAGGACAGGAAGTGATGACCAGTTGTATTTCTCTCCAAGGCACTCACAGTTACAGAATGGAACTACAAGATTTATGACAAAGAGCTACTTGCTATCATGCTAGCTCTAGAAGAGTGGTGGCATTACTTGATTAGGGCCACTGACATCTTCGAGATCTGGACTGATCACCAAAACCTGTGATATTTCCAGCAACCCCAAAAATTAAATCACCAGTAAGCCTGATGGATCACAGAGCTCAGCCAATATCAATACATGCTCCATCACAAAGCTGGAGCAGCAAACAAGAAGACTGACCTTCTGAGCCAGAGAGCAGATCATGACCAGGGGAGCAGTGACAATGAGAGGGTAATGCTATTACAACCTGAACACTTTTGGACCATGATAATGCCTACCAAGGAGGAAATCCATGAGTGCATCAAGAGTGCCACTCAGGATAGCCATAAATGGGACCAATGAGTAGCTCCATTGCTCAATCATGAGCGAGAGATGACAAGGGAGGGAGAAATGATCTGCTATGACAGACAGATCTATATCCCTTGGGACCAAGGACTATATGGTGAAATTATCACCACCTGTCATGATCATGCCACCACTGGACATCCTGATATCACCAAGACCAAAGAATTGATCCTACATAAATACTGGTGGCTGAAGATGAGCACAGACATCACTGCTTATATCAAAGCATGTGAAGTCTGTCAATGAGAAAAGTCATCAATGCAACTATAGGCCACTCTGCTTCACCTGAACGAGATCTCTTTATCACTATAGACACATATCTTGGTCGATATGATTACCAGACTCCTGGAATGCAATGGTTATAATGCCATCATCATCATAGTTGATCACTTCTCAAAAGTGATCATCCCAATTGCATGTTCAACAGAATTAACCTCTGAAGGGTGGGCAAAAATCCTGCATGATAAGGTCTATGCAAAATACAGAATGCCTCAAGTTGTTATATCTGATAGGGGTCTGCAATTCATCTCCAAATTCCTAGACGACCTCTACCATCTCCTAAATATCAAATAAAACACCTCAACCACATATCACCCTCAGACAGATGAGCAAACTGAGTGTGCCAACCAGGAGGTGGAGAAATATCTTCACCTATTTATCAACTACTGATAAGATGACTGAGTGGAGTGGCTAGTGCTTGCCACATTCCAGCATAACAACTGCATATATTTGGCAACAGGGAAAACCCTGTTCTTCATTAATCATGGCAGACATCCAAATGTTTCCCAAACTGAACACCACCACACCATGACTCCAGCCTCCAGAGACTTTGCCATGATAATGAAAAATATCCACAGCAAAACCCAGACCACCCTCAAAAAAGCTGCAGCCACCATGATAAAGCAATACAATAAACACTGCTGCCCAGCACATATATATAACCTCAATAATGAAGTCTGGCTCAACACAACCAATCTTCATCTTCCATGCCCAAAATGAAAACTTGCTGATAAACATACTGGCCCTTTCACCATCATCTCCAAAGTTGGCATAGGTGCTTACAAACTGTGACTGCCTTCAACTTGGAAAGTAAATGACTTCTTTAATAAAGTGCTGTTGATCCCATACATCATACCAGCATTTCCTAATCAAGAATATCCACTGCCATCTCCATCTGACCTCATCAATGACAAAAAACACTATGAAATCAACCAAGTTCTGAACCACAAATTATGAAAGGTGAAGGTGAAGGGAGGCAGCACAACCACAACAGTTGGCTACCTCATCAGTTGGAAAGGATATGGTCCAGAATCCAACCAGTGAGTCAATGAAAAGCTGATGAATGCAGACACTACCATACATGACTATGAATTATCCTTAAATTAAGCCATCAGGATGATGGTCTTAAGGAGAGGGTAATATTATGATTTTCCCCTTTTCTTACTCTTTGAACCCCTATTTATGCTTAGTCAGGGCACTAGAACAAGTGCTTAGAACTATGGGACCAGGCTTAATCATCACAACAGGCCAAGTCTGTCATTGTTCTCTGATGCAACAATATTGCTTGATGATGCACAATTGTTTTTTTATGGACTGTAGAGATGCTCAAGGACAATGAGCACAAAAACCCCAGTAACCCACAATTAGTAGACTCATGTTTAGGTAGTAACCTGTACAGTATTTAAGGAGCTCACTCTCACTGTCTAAGCCTCAGCTTCAAGCTAAAGTTTATTCACACCATTCCACTCTTGAGCTGATCCCTTTTAGCCTTGTGACACACTGAGTTAGAAGTGCATCAGTGAACTCAGATGACTATCCAAAGTGCGAGGTAGCTTCTATTTATCACATGTTTCTATTCATGTGATATTTGGGTCTAACAGAGAGCTTGAGACTGGACAGAAAGTCAGAGTATATTGCACTGATAATAGTGAACTTAGAATTGTGAAAATGAGTGACTGGCTCAAAACAAAGGAAACCATGCATGAGTTCACAGCACTCTACACATCTGCTCATATTGGACAAGTTGAGCATTATCACTGTACTCTCATGAACAAGGCAAAAACTATGTGACTTGATGCAAAGTGTCCAGAAAATCTGTGAGATGAATTCTATCTTACTACACAATATCTTGATAATCTCACAATGGTGAAATTGCTAACTGGAAAAACTCCATTTGAGATGTAGTATTGATAGAAGCCTAATCTATCTCATCTATGAGAAATAGAATGTAAAGCCTTTGTGCTAATTCAGAACTGATACAATCCCAAAATCTTAGAAAGGTCTGTTGAATGCATACTCATTGGCTATGAACCCAATGTGAAGGCTTACCATTGCTACCATGCACTATCTTATCATATCATCACCTCTCACTATAGAGTCTTCATCAAGAGTCACTAATCTCTCAGATCTCCCATCACATCTATGCTTGCATCTGAACCTGTTCCTTCTCTAAGCATGCTCACTACCATCTCCAACCTCACTACTGCCACTGCTTTTAAAACACTCAAGAAGCCCTTCACTGTGAATAAACCTCTGTCTGATGCTCCTGCTGAAGTGTCTATATTTTCTGCTTAAAATGCTAATCTAATACCTCTTGCTGATGCCTCAGATCCCATTTCACAACTTAGATAATCTTTGTAGATTCTGAATATTGATAAGAATGGTCCAAGTTGACTTGAACATGCTATAGATGAGGCTTGACAGGCTGAACAATAGGCCAAGGCTGCATGAGATGAGCAAAAGTGAGCTGTGATGGAAATGACTCACTAGACAGCTGAACTGAACCCTACTATTGCTGAAAATGCTGCTAGAGAGAAATTGAAGACATCTTTCAATAAGCTTCTGGGTACTAGCATGGTGAACTACCTTGATAAAGCTTTCATAGCTGTTGAGAAGAAAGTCTATGCTGTCTTATAAATGGGTGATGAACCTATCATATGGGAAGAAGCAAATGCTTCTGCAGATGCTGACTATTGGCTTGCAGGTTATCAAGATAAGCTGAAGTCTCTAAAATAAATAGGTGTCTATAAACTTGTTCTATATTTGTCTGTTCCTCTTAGTCAAAAAATTTAAAAGAGTAAGCCTGTATTCAAAGTTAAATGAGATGAGGCTGACTCTGCAGTTCACTGGAAAGTATGCATTGTCTTCAAAGGTTTTGAACAGATCTATGGTAGAAACTACATAAAGACCACATCTTCCACCACTCACATGGAATCCTAGCATATTCTGTTGCATCTAGCCACCACTCTTTACTGAGATGCTCAGCAAATTGACATTAAAACTACTTTCCTTTATAAACTCCTACCTAAAGATGAAACTCAGTACATGGAACAGCTGAAAGACTTTGAAGAACCCAGTAAAAAAGACTGGGTTTGGAAGCTCCAGCATGGACTGTATAGCATGAAGTAGAGTGGCCACATCTGGAACTGCACTATAAATGAAGCAATGATATCCTGAGATTTCATATGCCTCAGCAGTAAGTACTGTATTTACTGCAGGAAGACTGCAACTGGCACAGTGATAGCTGCTGTCTATATCAATGATTTTCTCTCTATAGCCAGTTTAAAGGAGGAGAATGAATGGTTCAAGGCCCAAATGTGATAGAAATGGACTATCTCTGATCTAAGAGAAGCTAAATTCTGTATAGGGATCACTGTCTTCAGAGACTATTTGAATAGGACTATTGCATTATCTCAAACTGCTCTTATCAACAGAATAATCTCTCAGTATGGCCAGAAAGATGCCCACCCAATAGCAACACCTATGGACTCAGAATTGAAGCTTTGTCAACTTGATCTATTTCACCTTTTTAAAGAGGATCAAACTGCCTTGCAGAAACTATCCTACCAGTCACTCATAGAATCCTCTATCTATCTTGCAATTGAAACCTATCTTGACATTGCTTATGCTGTTTAACAACTATCCTGTTTTCTGGATACCTTCTCATTTATCCACTGGAATGCTGCCCTTCATATAGTCTGATATCTCAAGAGCACTAGAAATCTAAGCCTGTATCTGGATGGATATTCTGATATTAGACTCACTAGTTTCACCAACTCAGACTGAACTAATTGTCTTAATACTTGATATAATATCAGCAGATATTGTTTCATATTGGAATCTGGACTTATATCTTAGACAGTGAAACATCAGCCAACAGTCACTGTATTATCCTGCAAATCCAAATATATGACAGCATATGAGGCAACAAAAGAAGCTGTATAGATTCAGATGCTATTTTTAGGACTTAGCTTTGAACAATGTAACACTACTATAATCAACTGCAATAACAATAGCACTATCAACCTATTTAAAGATCCATCATTTCATGCATGAGTCAAGCACATAGATATAAAGTATCACTTTATCTGAGAATACATTAAAAATAAGAAGATCTTACTGGACTATGTTAATACTAAGAACAACATTGCAGACTGCTTTACTAAAGTACTGCAGCCTGCTCAATTCATCCACTTATAAGGATTTATAGGCCTCTTGTAGACAAAAGAGTCAGAAGGAGTTTTCAGTGAGGAGGAGTGTTGGTACACATATAATACATACAATGTAAGTGTGCCACTGAGAACTGTATTGTTAGAATTTTGCTATTGTTTCTATTTCATCATGCTTATTCTAGATGACAATGTAATAATGCCACCTAGTTTGCTACAGTATATATATATGAGTAGCATACTCTCTACTCAGCTACCTCAGTCCTTTTACAACTTACTCCAAAGACTGAAAACATCTTTCTACAGCTTAAATTCTAATAGTATCTGATGGGGTTTTGAGATTTATGAGTTCACTTGCTTGATTATGAGGCTTCAGGCTTGAGTCAGGAGTATCTGGATTGAGATTGGTTACTGTCTCCCCTTCAATCTTGACATCTTCAGGCTCATCATTATTATCAAAGTAGATGTTTCTTTCAATGCTAACTCTTCTCTGTCCAGGCCAGTATACTCAAATACCTTTGGATTCTTTATTAAATCTGACAAAGCATTTAGCATCTGCCTGAGGTTGAAGCTTGCTTCATCTGAGCTTTTTAACCCATACAGTGCATTCAAATTCATGTAGCTGAGAGAGATCAGGCTTCTGGTGAGTTGCCTTCTTATGTGGAGTGATATTTCTCTTTAATATGCTGTAGGCTATTCTGTTCTTTAGCTATACTTTATGTGAGACAGCCTCTGCCTATAGATATGGTAGCAGCCTTGCTTGGATTAACATTGCTTAAGCACCTTCAAGATGTGAGTAGTTGCTATACTCTGCTATTCTGTTGGATTGGAGCAAGTCATGGACTGTCAAATGACAAGTTGTTTCAGCAAGGTCAAAGTGATTCTTGAATTTCTTGCTCATGAATTCTCCTTCTTAGTCTGAGCCAAGCATCTGAACATTCTTTGCATTATGTTGCATCTTTGCCCAAGGCTCATACTTCTGATAGCATAAGTAAGATTCAGACTTTTTCTTTATAAAGTAGACCTTTTCTTCTCATAATGAGATGTTCTAATAAGTGTTGTTACTATACTTGTGATCACTGATTGACTCAGTGTTAGTGGGTTCTCAGATATCTGTTACAACTTTATTGCTACATGCTTTTGCTGTTTTATTTTCCTGACTGATCTTTGAGAAGGGCTTTTTGGTGGCTTTGACTTGAATGCATGCTTGGCAGAACCTAATCTTAGTTTCTACATCAATCTGAATACTATATACCAATCTGGATTTTGTATGACAATGAGAATAGCTTTACTTAGGTGGCTTATAAGGTTATAAAACTCTTTTATGGTTATGAGACATTCAGAGAGTACAGTGATAGAGATGTTAGTCTATATGGATATTAGCACTATAAAGGCAGTTATACAGTATAGGTCTCTAATCACTGATATTATGCCAACTGTTTTATGTTTGGGCTGTGGGCTTTGTATCATACAATGGCCATCCTTAATGGTGAGTGAGTGTCCATTATGATCTAGACAGCTAACTAATATGAGCATGAATGCCATGCTAGGTGAGTAGTAGATGTTATGAAAGGTGACAGGTATTGGCTTTTGGTCTGGTCCCATCAGTAACTGAATAGGATAATCTTCTTTACCTGTCATGCTGAATGTTTGGCTATCTGCTGCCTTAATAAAAATAGGCTTAATAGCTGTAAAATTGCTGAATCATTTGCAGCAGCTAGTGAAATAGTTGCTTGCACCAGTATCAATGATTTCAGATGCTGTGTCATTGTCCAGAGCTGTGGGAGCTTGTGCATCTGCTGGGTAGTCAGATGTGCACTTGAGGACTGGAGCTTTTGACATTTAGAATGGCTGTGAATCCATATTTTATAAGTGTTTCATTGTTTGCCTTCTCTGCCATGTTGGCCTGGGCTATCTTTTTAGCCTTGTCCTATGGTGCTTGCTCTGCTTTGCCTCCTCCCTCTCTATAGCAGTCCCTCTTGATGTGGTTGTTATGGCTCCAGTTGTTGCAGTGCAGGCTATTATTGCTTTTTTTTGCCTCTATTTTTGCAATAGCCTTTTCTTTACTCTTTTTTCCTCCTTTATTGTTGCTTGAGAACAGTGCTGAGTTCTGTACAGACTCATCAATGTTCTTCTCTACTTGCCTTTGATCAGTGGTCTCTTGGATCTGCTGAATCAGAAGGCTGCTTCATATGGGTTTGCCAATTATCTATGAGGCAATATTAAGTATCTTGAGTGTGAGTCTGTAGCTTATTAAGGATGATGTTCAGATGTAGATGGCATAAGAGTTATCACTGATGGACTTTCTCATTATGGTGAGTTCTTCTCTCATCCTAGACATATTGGTAAAGTGAATTCAGATATCTCCATCATCAGGACTGTGTTGATTTTAGAGCTTGTTGAGTAGGTTCTGCTGTATCAAAATATCTTTTTCTTTGAAGATAAAAGTGAGCTTCTTCTACATTGCAGTAGCAGAGGGTTTATTTTTGATCTGCATAAAGGTTGAAGTGCTAATTGTTTCATACATTATCTTGCAGACCTATGCCTCCTTCTGATCATATGCATCCTGAAGGGTCAGTTGCTTTTCAACTTTATCTTCAAATAAGAGTATAAGGTTTTCTGGTAGGTAATAGTCTTCATCTGTCTCTGTCATCTCTATGGGCTTCTTGACAGTTCTATACAGGACTTATCTAAGCTTTTTTGAGATGGCCACATTTGGAATCTATTTTCTGTATAAGATGTAGTTCATGCCATTGTCTTTTACATGAGGCAGATTAAAGAGTTTGATAGTAGAAATCAGTGAAGACATGTCATCAGAGCCTATAACCTGTTGAGCAGTGGACCAGAGAATCTTAGAGGATACAGTAGTGAGACTTCACAATAAAGCAAGTGCAGTGAGGATTGGCCTGAAGCAAAAAAATAGATGTATCTACTGTGAATTAGTAAGGTATGATATAAGTAGATGTAATGTACTCACATCTTAGTGGATGGTAAATCACTAAAATATGTGGCTGTATAAACAGTGAAAATTGCTAGAACCAGTAATTAATTTGGAGTCTATATGACTGTATCTGTAGTCATAGCTCATACTCTCAACATGTTCTCCATAAAGAGATTTATAAAAACACAAGCTTACTTTAACTGCATATGCCAGAGAGAAAGATACAAGTCTGGCAATACATCTTTAGCCACAAAAAATATTTTGCAGAATGATACTTACAAAACAGATGCATAGTATATTAAACAGGATTGAAAAAGACAAAGTACAGATGAGAGTGGTAGTCCAAGTTGCTGGCAACAATCATTAGAAGCATATAACAGACATTAAATATGATGCCAGCAATGATCATCATATGCTAAGTTCTCATTCTCTGAATACAAGCAGAAAACAGGTAGTCTTTTTTTTGATTGTCAAAAGTCATATAAAACAAAGCTCAAAAAGCAAGAATAGATCAGATGTAAAATGAGATAATAGAACCTTCAGTATATATAGCTGTTTCATCTTCTGGTTGAGGCTGAAGTTCATTTGACATCATCATTGTTATATTGCCTATAAGACACAGTTATTAGATTGCTGTTATGTTTGATCAAAAGAAACTAGTGATTGAATTGAATACACTCTAAAGAACCTTGATATTGGTTCACTAAAGTCTAACTGGTGAACTTTGCTCACTGGCATATTGGATAATTTAGTGTAAAATATAAGACTGATATACTCTAGATATACACTAGTTATATCAATATTTAGGATTTATATATATTCATTTTTACTATGATTAACTATCTTGTAATGTATATAGTCAAAAGACACCAAAACTATATCCATTTATAGATTTATGCAGAACCAAAATAGCATGTGTTGTGATATGTGACTTATATGATAACATTATCATTGTTGCTCCAAAATGCTGTCAGTAGTTTTTGGGTCAGCTTTTCATGCATCTCCTTGAATAATGCTTCTCTCAACTTTCTCAGCTGTGGTACTAATCCACTCTGATCATCTTGTGAAACACAAAATACCTCCAGCTTTCAAATAAGCTCAAACCCTTCTCTTGTAGTTATCAAGGTCTGCTCTTTCTCACTCTCCTTTTCCTCTTCATCATTGTTAATAATGGTTGCTTCCCTATTTTCTATGGCAATATCATGCTTGACAGCAGTAATAATCTCCTTATCTGTTGACATCACCTCAAGATCTTCAATATACTCTTCTGCAATAGAGTTAACCATCTCTTCAATAGTTGGAATAAAACCAAACATGCAATTTTATTGTTTTAATTCAACAAGATGGTCCTTCAACATTATCTCTGCTGTCTAAAGCTATTGAATAGAGACAATTTGAGTGGGGGATATGTTCATTTTTGACTGTGATGAAAAAGTCAACTGATTGACTGCCTCCAGTGTTTTACCAATATTGTTCTCTGCATTCATAACAGCTATAAGAGCAGGACACCAGTTAGTATCAGCATATTGGTTCCTAAGCAGATTCTGCAATATCTGTTTGATCCTTAGAAGTGTGTATTTGTCTGTTGAAGCAAAGTCACAAACAAAGTTCCATGCAGAATTGAGGAGTAAGGTGTCTTGAAAATCATTGGATAGTGTAGTGGACTGTGATTTAGGTGCATCATCAGACATTATACCAGTGTGTTTTCAGCAGTTTGCTATTGTTTCACTGCTGACATTTGCCCAAGCATTACAAGCAATAGTCATAGCTTCAAAGAGATTAAGCTTGAAGATTTCAGGCTCTCCAAGATTATCAAGATCAAGTGTACAGATACACATGACATTCCAATAATATGTCTTGAAGCAGCAGATAATACCTGTTGCAGGCAGATTACTTTTATGCAGTGGATAATAGGCCAGACTGAGTACGATGGTCAATTGCTTAAAGGCAGAGATACGTATGACTACTACTTACCTGAGTACAACAGTCAATTGCTTAAAGGCAATTGACTATCAACTCAGGACAAAACTGTCTATGTTTATATAAGGTTGACATCAGATACTTGTGTCATCCTGCAACACTCTCCCTTGACACAATACTTCTCAGAGTTCAAGACCCAACAGCCTGATCATGTGAGTCATCTTCTCCTTCCCTAAGGCCTTTGTGAAGATGTCAGCATGCATGTCTTCTGTGTGAAGATATTCAACATGTATGTGCCCCCACTCAACCTTGTCTTGTAACCAGTAGAAGTGGAGGTCAAGATGTTTGACATGACTGTGATGATCAGAATTGTGAGCAACAGAGAGAGCAGACTGGTTGTCGATCAGCAGTGGTGATGGCGACAGATGATGGAAGCCAAATTCTGTGAATGGGTTTTGCAGCCACAGAATTTCCTGTCCAGCAGAGATGGCAGCCACATATTCAGCCTCTGTGGTCGATAAGGTTACTATAGATTGTAGCTGACTCATCCAGCTGACTGCACCTGTGCCCATCTTGATAACATATCCTGAGGTCGAGCACCCATTGTCTGGGTTTCCACCATGATCTGCATCTGTGTATGTTTTGAACAGGTCTGAGTTTGTAGCATCAGGTGAATATGTCAATTTTAGGTTGATTGTTCCCTTTATGTATCTGAGGAGGCATTTCAGGGCCTCCCAATGCCTCAATCCAGGGTTTTTGCTGAAATGTGATAGGACACTGATTGCAAAGACTATGTCAGGATGAGTGGCGATGGCCAGATAAGCTACAGAGCCAAGGATCTAGAGATATGGGATGTGCCACATGGTTTCCCATTCCTCTGGAGTAGCAGGGGACATTGAGCTGGATAGCTTAGTGTGTGGATCAAGAGGAGTACTGACACTGTTACAGTCAGACATTCTGGTACATTTTAGGATTTTTTGGATGTACTGTGGTTGAGAGAGTGTGAGTGTTCAGTTTACATGGTCTCTGTATATTTTGACACTGAAGAGGAATGAAGTTGGACCTAGATCATGAAGTTTGAAGTGCTTCTTGAGATCATTGACAACATGTTGTGCAGACTCTATGGACTTTGCAGCAATTGTTACATTGTTGACAAACACTGGAACAATAATCTGAGCATCATCTCCCTTGTACACTCATATGCTGTGTTCACAGCATACTCTGTTAAAGCCCATCTTGGTCATAGCACTGTGGAGCTTTTTGTGCCATTCATATCCAGCCTGCTTCAGTCCATAGATGGACTTGAAGAGATGAAGCACCCAGCTCTTGTCCTTTGTCTCGAATCCCTCTGGTTGTTGAAGGTATACCTCCTCTTTTAGATCATCATTCAGAAACACTGATGAGATGTCCACACTCCAGAGCTCTAGGTCCTCAAGTGCAGCAAGAGTGAGGACTGTTCAGATAGCTGCCTATTTTGGAGTAGAAGAGAAGGTTTCAGTGTAGTCAAAACCTGGCCACTGTGAGTACTCTTTTGTGACATAGCATGTCTTGTAGCATTCAATGGATCCATCAGTTACACTTCACTTTGAAGACCCATTTTCCACTTATAGCCTTTCACCCTGGAGGGAGCTTCACAAGCTCAAAGGTGCCACTCTTCTGCAGTGCATTCAATTCCTGCTGAGCTGCCTCATACCATTTTTCACTTTCCTCTTCTGGCTGAGTCATCACCTCTGCAAGTGTCTTTGGTTCATCATTGGGTGCAGATGCTTGGTTTGCCATCTCTACTGCTGTCTGAAATGCAAGCTCAAGAGCTTCTGTATATGTGATATAATCATCATCATGCAATACAAAGGTCATTCCTGCAACAACATCTGTCTCAGTAAGCTTTGGCTCAGCAGTAGTTTCATTAATGGGATCAGAAAGGGGTTCATCTGAGTCTGATGAGTTTATCGCATTGGTGCCAGAATGTTTACAGTGAAAACTATGTCCAGTGTTTGGAGATGAGATTATAAGACCTTTAGAGTCATATTGTGGCTCGAAGCATGCCCAAGGATGTAAAAGTGGTAAAGAGAGTGTAGGAGATATCAGAAGACTTGATAGTGGAGTAAAAGGTGATTCTGGAAGTGTTTGCATATTTGATAGAGTGGATAGAGCTGGCAAAGATGGTGATGATGATGATGATGGGAGTTGCTCAGATGGTGGAGATAGCTTATCAGTAGGTATGTTCTCTCCCCCTTGATGAGGCATCACTGCATCAGATATAGCAGTATCTGTGCTGTTATATCTGTTTGTGAGAGATGTATCATCACCAAGAGGATTTATAATATTTTTGTGATTTCTAGAAAATACACACTCATCGAATACAGCATGGCTGGAGGTGATGAACCACTGTGTAGAAGGATTCCAGAATAGCCAGCCTTTTACTCCCTCTGGTTATTCAACAAAGATATATTTTTGGGTGTGTGACTCTAATGCTTGACATCCCTTTTTTCATACTAGCATATATGCAAGACATCCAAACACATGAAAGTGGGATATATCTGGTTTTTGGTGATTTGGATCCCATTCTATGAAGAGTGTGGTGTTTGAAAGAGGATCTGTGGAAATGTGATTTCAGACATGAATGAATACTTGGAGAGTGAGGTTTTAAAATGATGGTGGGAGATGTGACTCATTTAGCATGGCAGTGATGGCCTCTGCAATTGTGCGGTTGGCTCGTTCTGCTGTGCCATTCTGGTATAGTTCATCGGGTTCAGTATATTGCCTTTTGATCTCATGCTCAGCACAGAAGTCGACAAACTCCTTTCCCATATATTCACTGCCTTTATCTTCCTGAAACTCAATGATTTTGAGTCCTGGGTGGATATTCTCTGCATATGCTTTGAACTGCTTGAAGGCATTAAAGGCATCACTTTTATACTTCAGAGGTGTGACAGCCCAAGTGTCAGATGCACTGCAGATGAATGTTATCCAGTAGCGATAGCCCTCTGGAGTTGCAACAGGCATTAGACCTTTGATATCACTGTATACTTGCTCAAGAAGGTGTTTCTTCCACTCTGAGGGGCCACAAGAAACATTGTGATGATGCTGTTTACCAACAAGGCATGGTATGCAGATAGGATCAGTTGGGGGATCTGACTCTCACTTCATTCCAGTTACTAGCTGCTTTGTATGCATGTGCCATATAGTGTCCATGTTTCAATGACAGCAATGTCTGTGCCAAAGTGTGTTGTCTATCTGGCAGATACTTGTAGAGCTTGAGTTTGCAATGATAGTGGTCAATTTTGAGAATGAATATGTGGTAGCATTGATATAGCCAATATTACTCTTGTTTACAGTTGCTGTGAATCAGATCTTTTCACTCTGGCTGAAAGTGACATCTGATCCAGCGATTGAGATCCTAAATCCCTTTTCCCATGTAAGATGATAGGGTGATAAGAGATTACTTTTCAATGCTGGTACATGTAATGTATCAAGAAGTTCCATCACTGAGCCTTTCTCCCTCTGAATCTCTGGCTCCAATACTACTGACTCAATCCCTGCTGAATAAATGACTGAATTGTCTGCAAGACAAATGGGAACAACATGTGGAGTATAGAGTCAGAACCATTGTCGGTGAGGGGTCATATGATAAGAAGCACCTGCATCAGTATTCCAATGAGGCACAGCAAGTGATGATAAATCAGTACTTGCTTGGCTAGCAGTCTTCTCCTTCATCTTGGCAGAGTTAGCAGCTTCCGAGTCCTTCTTTCCAGCCCCCTTGTGATGATGCTTCCCAGCAGCACAGTCAGCAGCACATTCACAGTCTCATTTAAGTGAAAACTTCTTGGTTATACATTCTTCTTCTGCATGATTCTCACAAAGGCACCATCCACATTTTGCAGCAGCATTGGTAGCCTGATTTGTGGCTGAATGAAAAGGTGTGGCTTTGAGAGTGACAGAGACTGCTGGATCACCAGCATGCAGCTTCTGATTGTTTTCTTCATTGTAAAATGCAGTGTGGAGTCCTTCAAGAGTGAGTTTATCAGAGAGAAGGAATAGTGATGTGATGAAGTTTCCAAATTCAGGCTGAGGGAGTGCACAAATCAGGGCTATAATGAGAAGCTCTTCTTCTAACTGCTGGATGCCAAAATGAGCAGGATGCAGAGCACAGATATGACTCATGATTTGAGTGTGCTGACTGGCAAGGTCTGGAAGTGATTCTTTTGTCTCCTTCTTAAGATTGAAGAAGCTGTCATAGGCTACAAATCGAGTTGCTGGTTTTCTTTGCTGATGGTGTGTCTTTAATATGTCCCACATCCTCTCTGGATTGTCAAGACAGCCCTTGACATGAGCCTTCTGGGATTCATCAAGGCAGAGGTAGATTGTGCCAGCAGCTGATACCTGAGTTTTCTTCCAGTCCTTTCAGTCCTTCCTCTCCTGGTATGTTGGCTTCTCAGGGTCTGCAAACTCTGGTTCAGGGTTATAGCCAACGGTGATAAGGTACTCACAGCGAGTTTTGAGTAGAGCTGACATGTTTTCTTCCCACTCACCATAGTTGGAGGCATTTAGATTGTCAAAGCCTTTTTTGATTGTGTTGAAAGATGGCATAATGTATGTGGTGATATCGTTTCAGTAGTGAAATGACTGATGGAGAGATAGCAGGGCACAAGCAGGATGTGAAGAAAAAAACTTGAAATAGGCCTTAAAGTGTGGGGCCTATAATCTGTTGCAGGCAGGTTACTTTTACACAGTGGATAATAGGCCAGACTGAGTACAATGGTCAATTGCTTAAAGGCAATTGACCATCGACTCAGGACAAAACTGTCTATGCTTATATAAGGTTGACATCAGATACTTGTGTCATCCCACAACAATACCAGCATCTAGTGGCTGGACATATGAAGTTATATTGAGCTTGAAGAACTCCAGCTTTGTGTTATGAGATGTATAAGTGATAGAATATTCTCAAAAGTTGTCTAAGGTCAGCAGAACCTGCCACATCTCTCTCTTTATCTTTAAATCAAATATCTTCATCCACTTCATAAATAGTTTGCTCATCACCTAGGTCTTCTTGTTGTTTCAATAATAGAATCCTATTGCTGTCAAGCTCTTTTTCTTGAAACACTATAGCTGCTTTAACTTTCCAATGAAAACAACTGGCATCTGCTCACTTCT
The DNA here is from genome assembly GCF_019112545.1 of Guyanagaster necrorhizus. Classification (NCBI taxonomy): domain Eukaryota; kingdom Fungi; phylum Basidiomycota; class Agaricomycetes; order Agaricales; family Physalacriaceae; genus Guyanagaster; species Guyanagaster necrorhizus. The sequence goes on from NW_025064909.1 coordinate 324,725, forward strand.
ATCTGCATTCACAGCAAAACACATGGTAATACAGAACTTGTCCCACTTCCATCCACTCATAGGACCAGATGCTAAGGTATGATCTGAGATAGCAAAGATGACAAGATCAGATTCATCAATGTTTTATCTGTCCTGCATTGCATATTTCACTATAATGCTGTGAAGATATATATGTTCTTTTTTCACTGCCATCATATCCACTGAGCCTGCTTCTCCATACTACTGAATCTTCTGAATCTATCATACTTTGCAGAATGATCTCAATCATTCCTCTCCTTTCAAACACTGATTCTTTGGAACATCCATCAGATTTTTAATCTGATTTCACTTCTCTATCAGCATTGCACCAGTTACAGTCTCACCTCAGAGCTGCATGTTCTAATATCAAGATACAACAGCACATTCTATATCAGGTCAGATAACAATGCAAGACTTTTTAGATGATAGTGCATTAGAGTTCTTATTTGCATGCTGTTCAATTTTTATATAAGATGCTAGTTTCCATGAAAGAGTTGGTTGTGTAAAGAGCAGTGTATCTTTCTTTCAATTTGCAAAATGTGCCACAATGTCAGCATATCAATGGGAAGAATGGTCATTAACATGTTTGAATACTACAAGCCAGTCTCCTGTTGTGAGGTCTGGATGGGAGGTCTGCTTTAGAGGCTAAGCTAATGTGTACATTGAGACTTTCTTCTTTTTGTCATAATTTTAGCCTCTAAATCATGTCTGGCTGCCTCAGCTTATAGCTTGATCAGAAGCTGCCTTAGCTTGTAGTTTGATCAGAGACCAATAATACTCAGCTGTCTTAGCTGGATTTGAGGCACTGAGATACAGGCTTTGTGCCTGATCACCAAGACTTTTCTATACAGTATATAAGTCAGTAGTATACAGGGATATGTCTCAGTTTTGAGTTAAGGTCAATATACCAATCAAACTCCTAAACTCTTAATGTGACTACCACTTTAGTATCAATACTGGCAGTTGTACTCTATCAACTCCTATACCTCCCTCTCCTTATCATCATCCCAAAACATCATTACTCTCATCCTTCTGCTTTATCTTCAGTTAATGTTAGACTCCAGCTGTTGCAGTGCATTATATTTGTAATTATTTGGTTGTCACCTGACACTTCTGTTTTGTGTGCTCATATAGATTCTCAGGTTTAGCACATAGTTTTCATGTTAGTTTAGAAGGCATGTTTATAGAGATATAGGCTGAGCTACTTTATAATAATTTTTTTTGTGTTTGTTATAGTCCATACAAACAAATTATATTCTTTATTGTTCTAATACATGCATAATGTCATATCAGCTTACTACAATTTTGGATCTGACAATGCATTTCTAGTCTATTTCTCTGCTCTCTGACTGCATTCCAGCCCAATCTGTATGCAAAGTCAGATTTATGCATTTCAGTATCATGCATTTTGAGATAGTCAACTGTATATAAGATTATATGACTCTAGAGACAATGTCTGTGATAGATAAAGCAAATTTAATTTTCATTATTGCTTTTTTATAAAACAAGTGACTTTTGTTTTATTTTTAAAAATCAGAAATTAACTATCTTAATTAGGATTATCAAAATCCATTGACTTTATGGAAGTCTTTTTAAGATTCTGATACAAATGTGTATAAACCATCAATGATTGAAGCAGTTCATTTTTTGTTGAACATCTTATCTAAAGTAGTAATCAGATGAAGATTATTTTACAGACACTCAAGATAATATCAGCCTTATTCTTCAAGCTCTGACAGATGTTAGATTCAAGCTGCATATGACTATAAACATGTGATAAACTGTTGTCACTTTGCACTTTGAGTGAAATGGCAGAGTTCACTAATGTGAATATTAATCAATATGCTACAAGGCCTTATGATTGGCTCAAGAGTAGAATAGTGTGAAGATAAACTTTAGCTCAAAGCTAGAGATTACTAGTGAGAGTGAGCCTCCTTATATAGTATACATAATGAAGATAAATATATGACTGCCTATTGTACATTTTTAGATCCTGGTGCTCATTGTTCTTGAGCATTACTACTGTACACAAAAGATTGATTGTGTGTCATCAAGGGCTGATCACTACATTGGAGGATAATGATGGATTGGCTTGCCTTGTGATGACTAAGCTTCTCCCATGGTCCTAAGTGCTGGCTTGATGCTCTGACTAAGCATAAATAGGAGTTAATTTATAGAAAAGAGAATAAAAGTAGAAAGAATCATAACAACAGAGAAGTAGTGGCTAAAAGAATATCATATACAAAAAGTGAGTATTACAAGCATGATTATGATGCTCTGTAACATCAATTAATAGAGACATACAACACACATAGAGTACAGATCTCTATAGTCCTAAACAAATATGAAAAAAAAAAATTTCAGCTTAAAAAGCTAATACTAGTGCTGACTTTGCCAGTATCTATAGAACACATGTAATTAATTCTGTAATAGTTAGAAGTCCATTTCTATTTTGAAACAATAGCTTAATGGTGAATTTCAAATATGATAACAAAACAGATCATTAAGCTCAATGATGAGCTTAGTCAAGCCATTACCTAAATAGATAGAAGCAATATCAAGGTTTCTTTGTGATTAATACTTGACAATAGATAAAAGCTCTAAGTCTCACTTTTACTCCTATAATCATCATCTCAAGTCCACTACATCACAATGTGTTCAGAATCTTCTATGTATTAAAACTTGATATTCATATTTAAGCTCAATGATGAGCTTAGTCAGGCTATTACCTAAATAAGTAAGAAATGATATCAAGAGTAGCATTCTTTGTGCTTAATGTCAATGAGTTCAATTGTTTACATTCCATCTATTTCTGTACACTTTGAGACTATGAATATATTCAGAAAATAGTCTGATTAGATTTTATGGCTGTTAGTTTTCATCCAGATGCTGACAGACTATAATATGATTCTATTCATTTAAAGCTTTATTTTACAAAGAATATTTGATATAAATAAAGTATTATTCTTAATTAAACTCTATGCTCACAATGAGTGATACACTCATCTCATTTAAGATCACACTTATCTATGACTATTCTTTCTTTGAAAAAAACATTTATTAAACATAGGAATAGTATGATATGCATATACTTGCTTGCCTATTTGATATTCTTTTCTTTTTTGGCATGTCACATCATTCTGCACATCTCAGCTTTCAACTATAACACTGAAATTAATGTTATGATATTTTATCCTAATGTCTATTCTCTTCCAAAACTTTTTTTCTTGTTCACCATATCTGTGCTTCTACCTCATTAACTCCAATAGATTATGGGCCCCACTACCAGCATGTCCACAACAACTGAAATAAAGCTAGTTAGCATGACAAAGCTTGTGGATGATGGATCAAACTGGATAGCATTTTCAAAGAAGCTCACCATCAAGTTCCTAGATAAGAGCCTTGGCCAGCACCTCCAAGAAACAGCTCACATACCCCTGCACCCTGTCAAGCACAAGAGAAACTTCTACTGGTCTTCTGATACTACATTTTCACATCCACTCTCAGATAATGACCTAGATAAGCTGGAGAATAAGCTGAAGGAATATGAGCAGAAAGAGGCAAAGATACATAATATCATTTACAAAACCATTTCCAACTCTACCTTCAATGAGATCAAAGATGAGGCAACAGCTGCCCTTGTCTGGAAGAAGCTCATCACTGTCATGACTGGCAAGAGTGATCTCATGTGAGAGCACCTCCTTACTCAGCTTGGAAATATGACATGCCCTGATGAAGGCAATATGCATGAACATCTTGCCAAAATGAAAGTCCTCCATGAACAAATTGAAGGGATGGGTCTAAAGATTGAAGACAATCAGTGCACTGTGATAATCCAAAAATCACTTTCACCTTTCTATGATCATATCTGTCACATCCTCTCTGCTGCCAGAAAGTTTACTGAAAAGACTCTAACATCAGACATCCTAATTGCAGCTCTGCATGAAGAATGGGATGAGGAGATTGCATCAAAGGCTACTGCTGAAAATGTAGCAATGTCTGCTCAATGGCAGAGCAAAGAGAAGGGCCAGAGCTCTGGAGAGAAGTTGAAAAAAAGACCTGATTGATCTCATCTCAAATGCACAAACTCAGCATATGGTAGAACTGGCCACCTCATTGCAGATTATTGGTGCAAAGGTGGTGGAAAGACAGAACAAGGCTCAGCTTCAAAAAAGAACAAGACTAAGGAGAAGAAAAAGATAAAAGAGTCAGCATCTGCAGCTATTGATGAAAGTGATGATGAACATGTTATCACTATTATAGCTGATGACAATGATCACAAGAATATGGCATTGATATACACATCTGATTATAGAGCTGAGGGTGATGCCTATGCAGCAAAAAGGGAGAACATTATAGCATTAGCAGATTGTGGAGCATCGAAAATATACTCATCTGAACATCAGAGGTTTAAAAACTATATCAAAACTAAACTGAAGCCCATCAAAGCTGTAAATGGCCAAGTTTTCTATGCAATAGGAAAAGAAAATCTTTGACTACCACTTCTTATAGAAAAGGGACAGAAACCCACTATTGTGAGTTTTCAAAATGCATATCATGCACTGAAAATAGCCTACACCCTTATATCACTCTCACAAGTCAGTCATGCTGGATTTTCCATCCATATCAAACTCTCTGACCACATCATGGCCAGACACTAAGATCATTGCAAAAATCCCCAAAGCTGGTGAATTACACATAATCTCAATCTCAAATGCACAGCAAACTATGGCAGCCAAATCAGGCATTGCTATAGAGGCAGGTAAGCTCAAGGTGAACATCACTGAGCTACATAATATTTGTGTTCACCAAAGTCACACTGCTCTTCACTGCATATATGTCAATGGCTATATCAAAGAAATCAAGCTTGATCTTAACTCCAAACCAGAATTTTGCAAGATCTGTGTGAAGGCCAAAGCAAAGCACAAGCTATTCTCAAAATAAGACCGATATGAATATGTCAAAAATAGCAGTAACAAGATTGTCAGAAATCTGATGGGCCCAATGTCTGTGGCATCACTAGAGGGAGCTCACTATGCCTGCACATTTCATGACCTACACACCCATGAATCAAAATCTGAATACTTATCAAAGAAATCAGATACCTTTGAGTCATATAAACATTATGAGATATAGATCAAGATTCAGCAAGGCATAAAGGTCATCAAGATCCTTGGTATGAATCAAGGGGGAGAATTCACTAGCAAAGAGTTTGGTCAGCATCTCAAATTGAAGGGGACTGTTTGATACCTTAATGTACATGATTTCTCACAGTCAAATGGGATTGCTGAATGTTCAAATGGCTATCTGATAGACACAACTAGAGCTTTCTTAATCAGTTCAGGGTTACCAAAATACCTCTGAGCTGAAGCTCATCAGCATGCCAAATGGATCTACAATCACACCTCAACAAAAGTGATACTATCAGGGAAAACCCCATTCAAAATGGCAACTGGCAGGAAGCCTAACATCTCAGGTCTTCACCCTTGGGGATGCCAATGCTGGATCTGAGTAAAAGCATCAGAGAAGCTTGAGGAGCATGCTATTGAAACTCACTTTGTGGATATTGATACTGAAGCCAGAGGCTGGAGAGTTTACTGGCTCAAAAAGTGAAAAGTCAGTATCGAACATGATGTATACTTCAGCAAGAATGATCTAACTCCACAATCATTTATAGTCAAGGGGGAGGATGAAGATACCAATCCTATTGTCTCAAAGTCATCAACTGCTTCTAAACCCTTCAAAAATCTAACAGATGAACCACTCACAGAAACTCATCCAGAGCATCCTGAATCTTCACTCACAAATATAGAATCTGATTCTATCCCTCAAGCCAGCCACTCTAAGCGATCTGCAGCCCTAAAACCTGGTCAACTCACACTCCCAAACTTGTGCAAACATTCCACCACAGCTGGAATTGCAGCAACAGCACTTGAAGATGAGTCAGAATCAGATGATGATGATGAACTAGACAGCTACTCACCAGTCAACTATGCTATGATAGTGGATGTCAAACCAGTAACTATGAAGAAAGCACTGAGTGATCCTGATGAAAGGAAATGGTGCAAGTCAATGCTTGCAGAGATAAGGCAGTGTGAGAAGAAGAAAGTATGAGAGGTGATGAAAAGAGAAGATATTTCCACAGATGCAAATATTATAGGTACAAGGTTTGTCTACTGGATCAAATAAAACAAAACTGGTGAGCCTGAAAAGGCTAAATCTCATTTTGTAGCTCAAGGATTCTCTCAGATCTAAGGCATTGACTACTTCAACATCTATGCTCCAGTTGTCCATCTTTCCACTCTCCACATCCTACTCTCTATAGCCACCTCTCAAAATGCAATTAAAGACCAAGCCAATATCAAAAATGCATATCTGCATGCTGATATCACTGAGGAAATCTATATCAAGTTCTCAAACAGATATAAAGAATTCTTTACAATCTCAAAACACCTCAAAGGCCAGAATATTTATGCTAAGCTGTGCAAATATCTATATAGCACAAAACAAGCAGGACATAAATGGTATCAGACCCTGAAGGCAATGATAATCTCTCTAAGATTCACTATCAGCAATGCAGATGAGGCTTTTTTCTACCAGATTGAATCAGAGACCAAATATACCATTGTTGCAGTTGCCACAGATGATTTCACTATCATCACAGACTCCCAAAATGAATCAGACTGATTCAAATGAGAAATAGGCTCACATTTTGAGCTAGTTGATCTCAGACCCATACATTGGCTCTTGGGGATGCATATCACTCAGAACTGAGAAAAGTGCACCATCAGCATTGGACAGCCAGCCTACATTGATCAGATTGCAAAACAATTCAGAGTGCAGAACATGGCACCATTTGCAACACTAATAGAAGCAAATCTTGATCTAAACCCAGATTTACCCTCCATATCCATAGAATCTGTTACACCACATGAAAAAGCACTCTATCATGAGCTGCTAGGGTCCCTCATGTATGTCACAGTTGGATCTCACCCTGAAATCAGCTATCTGGTATCAGCATTATCACAATTCATGGAAGACCCACATTCAACTCACTTAAAAGCAGGATTTCAAGTCTTCCATTACTTCAAGGGTACATGCAATCAATGGCTCATAATCAGTGGTCCTGGTATCAGTCCTAAGAGCTATCATGATATAGCATACACCAACTAGCCTGGGTGAAAGTCTATATCTGGATTTGTTCTATTCATAGATCAAGATGCTGTTATGTGGACATTGAGAAAGCAACCAATTGTTACTGTCTCCACCGGTGAATCAGAATACATTGGACTCACACCAGCATCGAAAAACATGATATGGCTTTACAAACTCCTCTCAGAGCTCTCTATCTTTGTTGCAAACTCTTCTATTTACTCAACAAATCCTACCATCCTCTTCTCTGATAGTCAAAATGCACTTTCTATTGCCAAGGATTCAGTATTCCATGAACAAACAAAACATATTGGAGTTCAGTACTATTTTATTTGGCAAACCATCAAGCAAGACCACATCAGACTGATGTAGTGCTCAACTGATAACATGGTTGCTGACATCCTCATGAAACTGTTGGCTCATCTAAAATTCAAGAATTTTGTGGAGGCACTGAGCATCATATAAGCAAACTATTTATATTTTGAGAGGAAGTGTTAAACATAGGAATAGTATGATATACACATGTTTGCTTATCTATTTGATATTCCTTTTTTTTTGGCATATCACACTATTCTGCATATCTCAGCTTTTAACTATAACACTGAGATGTGAGTACCTTCTATATATATCTATCCTTGACTATATTTACTTATCACCTATATAGTAATGTTATGATATTTTATCCTAGGTAAATAACATAGCTTTCAACTATAATGCTGAGATTAATGTTATAACATTTGTTACAATTTTTTCTTTTTTCTCTTGTCTTATTAACCCCTATTCATGCTTAGTCAGAGTGCTAAAACAAGCACTTAAGACTGTGAGACAAAGCTTAGTCATCACAACTGGCCAAGTCTGTCATTGTCTTTCAACACGACAATGCTGTCAACAATGCACAATGAGCCTTTTATGTATGGTAATGATGCCCTAGTACAATAGGCATAATGGACTCAGAAACACACAATAAGTAGGAGTATTATTAGCATAATCTGTACAGTATTTAAGGTCACTTGCTTTGCTGAAGAAACTCAGCTTCGAGCTAAAGTTTATTCTATATTATCTCTCTTGAGCCAAACCCTTTAGCCTTGATGCACTAGACTAAGAAATCACAATCAGTGAACTCTAACATTCCACTCAAAGTGCAAAGTGACATCAGTTTATCATGTGAATCTAGTCACATGCAGCTTAGGTCTAACAATTAGCTTGAAGCTTCCTCTTCTCTTTTCTCATGCACTATAGTGTGGAGGAAACTGAATGCCCTCAGTCACTCTATCAGATCCAAACTTCAATCAAGAGTTCTTCAAACTCCTATCTTCTATTATCAGAACACTCTTAGACTTACTTGTGATCATCCAGCTGTGCAGAGAATGTCACTCGATTACCACTTGGACTATCCAATATTACAACAAATTCCAACACATCTGCCAGATCCTCCACAATATGACCCCAGACCTACTCCTCCATGACATCTCTGAATTCTGACAAACATCCTATCAGCCTCCAATCAGCCCCTTACCAGAAGCTGGGCCTAGCAGCTCACATCAGAGATGCAATTAAGAAGAAGAAAGACACCAATACCCCTCCTGACCAACTAGCCAAAACAGCAACACTTGTTTTATAGGATTCAGAAACCCTTAGCAGTGAACCCTCATCCCCAACCACAAGGATGAGAACCTCCTGGTGGACTTCTTTCAGCAGTCTCCCTCCCCCGATCATCTCAGCCCTCCTTGAACCCCTGGAATTGATAACCATGCCCAAGATTCCCTCAGTCTCACTCAGATGGCTGCAGAACCCTAGTGTCTCACACCTTGCAGCCAGTCTCACAGCTCTGTCCCCTCAAACCACCACTCAGTTGGAATCAGCAGTAGGCTGGAGAGGACACCCTTGGACTGGTTCAATAATGAGTGACAAATCTGAGAAAACAGAAATGAAATCATCCACCAGTTATTCCTCACTTGGGATCTTAACATCCCCTTCAATTATGATGAGGCCCTCCAATGATATGCAGGCTACATGTCTAGCCCTATAATTTGCAAATTCTGCATAACACACTAGAATATGCTAGTAACTGAGGATCATTAGCCAGTAGAGGACTATAGCTGAAGCTCCAAGCTGATAGTCATGCTAGTCACCAATACTAAGTCCAAATTGGACTTTGTAAAAATAACATGGCCTAAGGATAAAAATCCTAAGTCAGGTTTGAGCTTAGAAAAGTTCAGCACCACACCTTGGAAAATACTAAGTCCAAGTTGGACTTAGAAATGGTATCTCAAATGGGGCCAATTCTACATGCCACTAAGACAAGTATATTCTAAGACAGCTAGAGGTATAATACCATAGCCAGTTATAGAGTATTGAGTAGAGATAACATCATCCAGGAGCAGTGAGAAGAGAGACCCAATGATCTGTGGCTAGCACTGTGAGTTTTGACTCAAATGCCTAAGTCCAAATTTTCTAGATATCAGGTGACCTAAGGGACTTAGAATTGAGAGGAATAGAGTGGATAGGACTGGTTGACCAGGCCTGATCAATTGAGCTACTAAGAATAACTCAGAGGATTAAAACTTTGAGTAGACAGAAAGAAGTTAGATACCTACAGGCACTGTAGGCTTAAAATAAAGCTGTGTGGTGGCCAGGTGGGTCTGGGCAAGCCTAGGGGAGTCCAGGAGTGCTGCCATTCCAGAATAATAGCATGATTCTGCTTTAAACAGGAGAAATATTATTTTGAATGCTTTATTTATAGATTCTGTACCTGTTGTTGGTGTATAAAAGAAGGGAATGGGGGGGAAATAGCAAGCAAGTGACCCACCCCCACATTCAGACCTTCTAGCCCACTGTAGCTAGTCCCTGGGACAAAGGATTTTGAGTTCTGCTTTGACTTAGTGATTTATTTAAGTTGCTTTGTCACTTAGAGAGGATTGGATTGGAATAATAACTGTATTTTGGGTTTTGGATTAATTTGGATTCCAAACTATAAGGGTTTCAGCATCAGAGTACAAGTTCTTCGGTTTTGAGGACCACTAGCCAGCCAAGAGTGCAGCTAGTCAAGTCTAAGTGCTTGATAGACTTAGTATTTGAGTTTTAGAATATTCTAAGTTGATTTGGAGTGCAATTTAGCATTCATTCTAAGTCCTAATTATACTTAAATATTGCTATAAACTACTCTCATGAGTATTGCATCTTTGAAAGCAAGATGGAGTTGAATAACTGTCTTTATTGACTGTTTCTTTGATTTTACTTAAGACTGAAAGAGTGCTTCTATTGTACTCAAAACAACTGACCTCAACTGTATTTGGTGATTGTGTATTGAGTGGTTAGATGTTGGTGTTTGAGAGTTCATTCCTCATTCACCTCTCTTAGTCACTTAGCCATTACTAAGCACATCACTATAATCTCCAAGATTGGGGCTAGTGCATACAAACTATGTCTGCCAGTGACTTAGAAGATTCACAATGTTTTTAACATGACACTATTGACACCATACATCACCCCTGCCTTTCCAAACCAGGAACAACCACTGCCACCACCCCTCAACCTCATCGACGATGAAGAACACTATAAAATCAATCAAATATTGCATTACAAACTACAAAAAGTAAAAGCAAAAAGGAGTAGAATGACAATGATGGTCAATTACCTGATCAGTTGGAAGGAATATAGACCAGAATCTAACCAGTGGATGAATGAAAAGCAGATGAATGCAGACAATGCCATACAAGACTATGAATTATCCCTAAATTAAGCTATTGGGATGATGGTCTTAAGAAGGGGGTAATGTTATGATTTTTCCTTTTTTCTCTTGTCTTATTAACCCCTATTCATGCTTAGTCAGAGTGCTAAAACAAGCACTTAAGACTGTGAGACAAAGCTTAGTCATCACAACTGGCCAAGTCTGTCATTGTCTTTCAACATGACAATGCTGTCAACAATGCACAATGAGCCTTTTATGTATGGTAATGGCACCCTAGTACAATGGGCATAATGGACTCAGAAACACACAACAAGTAGGAGTATTATTAGCACAACTTGTACAGTATTTAAGGTCACTTGCTTTGCTGGAGAAACTCAGCTTCAAGCTAAAGTTTATTCTACACCATCTCTCTTGAGCCAAACCCTTTAGCCTTGATGCACTAGACCAAGAAATCACAATCAGTGAACTCTGACATTCCACTTGAAGTGCAAAGTGACATCAGTTTATCATGTGAATCTAGTCATATGCAGCTTGGATCTAATAACATTTTATTCTAGCATCTGTTCTCTTCCAAAACTTTTTTCCTCATTCATCACATCTGCTGAAGAGGATCTGAGTGTGCACAAGGTGAAAATGGAAACAGCAGAGTGCTATCCACTGACCACACTCACATCAATACACACATAAAACTCTTAGTTTGTGGAGGGATTATAATATGATAAAAGTAGTAATTCAACAAATATAATTATCTTTTTCTATAAATCTACAGCATGTGAACAGTGATAGTGCATGTACAACTGTCCTAGATCTCTCTAAATCTCAAAGCTTTTCATTTTATCAAAACAAGAGATAGCAATAGATGTTGCTGGGCCTCAAGACAAAGGGTACTGCAGCTTAATACAATATGTCAAAACACTCCCACAAAACTCTCAAAAGGTTCTAAGCACAGCTCAGATCAACTTAAAATCTCTAACACATATAATACACAACTCAAAGCTTCACACTTTAAGCAGAAACCAATCACAAACACATTTACAAGTGCTAAAGAGCATAGATCTTTGTTCACAAGTTTCCAAACCGATCATAGACCCACAGGATTCAAACCTATGTGATTCAGAGATACAAAACACAATAAAACACTTTCCAACAGACCAAAGGGTTTGAACTTCTGCCAATCTGCAGAAATAACACAAAAAGCACACACTAATCAAGCCAAAGGGTTTGAACCTCTGTCACTTGTAGCACCATATGTCACAAATACCTCAAAAACTCAAGATGATGTCCTTCAGACACCGCTCTCTTATTCTCAGATTAGAGTGCAATCCAAAACCTCTTATCAAACTGGGTTCAAGTCCTTTGCAAGCTTCAATGCCTTGCTCAGTTCTCAGATCTCTCTCAGTGATATTCAATAATAAGTTTATTCTCTCACCTGAAGTTACAAACACAAACCCAGAGCCAGAGTGCAAGGCTTTCTGTTTCCAATACACTGCAACTGTGGAGGTTGAAAACTTGTATTCTACCTATACAATGTGGTATTTAAATACTCTACTGTAGTACTTACTAATACAATCCTACTATGGTATCTTTAAAGCATGAGACTCTGTGCTAGATTCCACAGATATTATTCACACACATATCACAGTTGCCACACTTATTCTCTTTCAGACCAGAACTGTCTGCTGTTTTCTCACTAGCTGACATCAGCTAGCTGGCCTAGCCAGGTCTGCTCACTTTCTTATTTCCCTGGTGATACATCTCTGACAGTAGTAAACTGTTTCAGACCCCTGAGATTATCTTCCATGTCTAGAGTCAGCCACAATAGTTATGTTCTCTTTTCCAGTATCTCAATATTCTATCTGGCTCACAAAATACACCACTTCTGGCCTGACATGCATCAATTAACCAACCCAATAGATATGTGTCATATCTTGGTATGATGTGGAGTCTCTTGCTGTGTTATGCATATTAAGATACCATAGGTATGCATGCAAGTTTCTGAGCAGTATGTGTACTATTCATTCCTGAGAGTAGTATTTCTCTATCTATTCCTTTGTTGCCATCATTTCATTTCTCTGTTCAACACCCTGTTATTCAGATACCTTTCTTTGGGTCTCAGTTCTCTGTTCTAAAGCATGTCCCATCAGTGCATTAATGGCTGTGCATCCTTGATCAATGTGATCAGAATTGCTAATCATATTTCAATCATATTCTTTTTATTTTTAGCATGTCCCCTTATAATGGTATTGGCACATTTAGGGCCAAGCACTGGGATCTCACATGCAGTCTAACCCCTCTGGTATTAGTCTGCTACTAGGCCATGCACTCTGCTCACAGTTACTTCAGTTTAGCCTTATGATGGCTAGGTTTCAGTGCACTCTTATCCTATTCTCAGTTACATGCTTACTGGACTGAAATGCAGTCTATGTATTCTCAATTTTTGCAATTTTACATGCCTGAACATGGAGAGGGTGTGTCACCACACTCCTACCTCATTAACTCCAACAACATTCTCTCTTAATATGCAACTAATTCTATTAGATATAAGCTAATATAACTACAGTTATAACATCCAGCATAACAGGCAAGCAAGACAAAATAGAGCTAGTAGTAGATAGAGGTATATATATATTCCTTAGTGTGTCAATAAACTAGACTTCATCAGCTAATATTGCTTTTAAAAGTTTTTAATAAATTATTTCAAAACACAAAATATTCTTATATAAAAGTATTAATCAATGTGTAGATATTAGCTAATTGAAAACTAATATATAAAGTAATAGAAGGGTGTTGGAGGTTCTAAGACACCACATTATTTGAAATAGAGTGTACCAGTCTTGTATTCTATAATTTAGTTTGCCTCTGATGCTGTATCATAAAAAATGAAAGAGGTTTAATTATGATCATGAATGATCTCTGAGTGTTATTGCATATAAACAAAGAGATTCAGATCTCAACTTTTTTTGCTCCACCATATACATGTTTACTTGTAGCAGTTCTGAACTAGCTCCTGGAAGGCATCAGGCAGTGCTAATAAAAGACTCTTGGATTTTAAAAAATATATTTTCTGACAGATAATAATAAGGTGGTTTTGTCCAATCAACCTTGCCTTTGCCTGTTTGCATGCTATATAGAGCTCTGTCATCCAGACTCCTTAGATCATCTGTACTATGATTGAATGCATCTTTCCACTGTAGTATATTTTCTAAGATCCATTCTGAAATAACCTGCAAAAAATAATCACTCTCCTCCACTGAAATGCCTATTGGCCAATGAACTATAGAGTTTTCAGCTTGCATTGAGACAAACCTTGCATCCTCTCAGTCAATAATTGCAGAGATCTGGGTAGAATTATCTCTATAGACAAAGATGTTCTGCATGAAGAAGTTGACATGGTCAAGAATGAATAGAGTAATATCATCTCATGAGATCTGATCCACTAATTTTATTAATGACTGACTTCATCCTGTTCTGTTTCTATTCAGTATGAGAAATGCTATAGTAGTACAAGTTGCCTGACATATAAACTCAATGTCTTAGATCAGCTGACTTATACTTCCTTTTTCAGTTTGCCACATCTTTCTTTTCTCTTTTACCACTATCTCTACTGCTTTTCCTCTAATTCTTTCTTACAGGTTTCTATTCCTTCTAAGTATGATGCAGCATTTCTCATAGACCAAAAAGCATGCATTCAGTCCTTATAGCCTCAAGGCTTATACCTTCAAGATCTCAACACCAATATTGAGATAGCTCATCTTCCTGACAACAGAGCTGTTTCAAGCATTGGCAGGAGGATTGGTATGAGTCATCTAGGTGTTTAATGCATATACCAGTTTGTTTTTGCTTTCTAATTCACTGAATTCCTCTCCAGTTTATTTCAACATAATTCTTCTCCCTACTCTATCTGATATGAAGACCAATGCCTACAGCAGATGACATTTCCTTAGAATATGCTAGAGATTGAGATACAATAGCTTGAACCACTATTTGTATGCTAAGCAGAGGAGCATTACTATAGTTGCATATATTCTGAGTGGTTTAGTTTTGCTTGAAGCTGAGGTGAATAAGCTAGAATATTTTCTTTCTTTTGATATTTTTGTTTTAGAATACTAGTATATACATGAAGCCAAAATGTATAGGCTCTAGTGATGTATAAGCATGTGTACAGCAATCTCTCACTCTCTTGTCTGTATCTGTTTCAGAAAATTTGATTTAACTGCATCTCTCCCTTCTCTACTAAGCACTAAATCATTGAGTGAGCCACAAGCCTTAACAACCAAGTCCAACAAGTGGTTTACACACTATATACTCAATTTCTTTCTACAGTCAACTCTCTAATAATTTATAGTGTTCAGTGGACTCTCAGAGCTATGGGTTATGAGAGACTATGGAGTTGGAGAGAGGATGTTGTAGATTAACTTCAAGGCCCTTATAGAGGCTTGTATTTTGTTAATAGGCCTATAATATAACATACTTGTAATTTAGAAGTGAAGTAGCTCATAATCTGGCTATCCTAAAGTGAATTAGCCTCATCAAGCCTTGTTTTTTATCCAAACAAAGCCAAGATGCTTTTCAAGTTCTGAGCAAATAGATCATTCATGATCTCAATGTATTTTTGAAGAGTTTTGACAGCTTGATGAGCCTCATGGCACTTAGGACAAGGTTTCAACACTGAATCATCATCACCGTCATCATCACCTTCAAGTCCATTCTCATCCATGCCTTCTTCTGCACTCTGTGATGCCATCACTGCATCAAAGATATCTTTGTCCATTGTCTCTTTCACATCCACATTCTCTATCTCCAGATTCAGCAAGGATTCAATATCCATATAGTTATGGCATTGCAATACATCTGTGCCTTGGAGATCATCAAGTGATTCCTTCAGCTGCTTCTCTATATCTGTGATAGAATCCTGAACAAGCAAAGCAATGAGAATTGATACTGACACAACAGGAGCAAGAGGAGTATCAGATAAGATTCCAGCTTTCTGCTAACAGTGCTTTATTGTGGAAGCATCCACTGATTTCCATGCAGTATCAGCAAGCCACATAGCCTCAAGTTGATTAGATTCCAGCAGGAGAGATATCACTATCAGTGATCAATAGCCTGTCAGATGTAGCTCAATCAGTAATAGGCCTTAAAGCAGTGAATGATGTCAGTATCAAGTGGCTGGATATGTGAGGTCATATTAAGCTTGAAATTCTTGACTGTTATGCACTGCAGATCATCTTCAGGAATAATATGTGCTGAGAAATTGTCTTGTAACAGCAAGATATTTCTTTTCTTCATCTGCAGCTCTGCATCCCATCACAATATCCATTCCTTATAGAGAGCTGTCATCATCTAGACTTTTGCATTATTACAGTAGTAGAACTCCAGCTGCATGTCTGACTTCTTTTGAAAAGGATGAGATTTATAGGCTTTTCCAATGATGAAAGGCTCTTTCTTGTCAGAGCCATTGGCATTTATAGTGAATGCATATATCAAGCAAACTTTGCTTCCCTTAACATTGGAATGCTTTTTGTCAGCAAGACTATAGTCAGAAGGCATACTGTGTTTTGTTTCAGTCAGATATTTTTGCAAAGCCAGTGTACTTACCCATAGAACAAGCCTGTTTCATCTATGTTATAAATATCACAGAGCTTATATTTAGCTAGGATTCCCTTGATGCACTCTCATTCTTCATTCACCTTGGTGAGATCAGCAGATCCAGCTTTGCCATGTCACTTGAATTCCTTTAAATTGTTTCACTTCTTGAATTTTAACAGCTATCCAGAGCTCAAGCCTAGTCTCTCATCCTCTGGTACCCCCTTCAAATCTGCAAACACTGTCCACTTTTAGCACAAGACTTCACCATTCAGCAAGATACCATCTGCTATTGCTTTTGTGATCTATAAATCCATCATCTCAGTTATCTCTGGGTGCTGAGTTTGATGCATGCACTTTACTTGGTGGTTATTTACCCCACTATTTTTGTGCTCCTCCCTCCACTTGTCTTCTGCCTTCATCTATGCACTGACAAGCAGCTGTTTGATTTTAGGATGCAGATATTTGGCATTGAAATGTCTTGCCATCTTGGATTGATTTCTTTCATTGGCATGATACTAATCAAGGACCTCAATGTGCTGCTGCACTGTTGCAAGCTTGCTATGCTGTCCACTAGTTGCAGTAGATGCTCCTTTTCTTTTTTTGGCTTGTGCTTTCCCACCATCACTGCAATGCTCCACATCCCTTTCTGATGCTGCATGATAAAGAATCAATACATGCTGTTCAACAGTTAGAGCATGACTTACCTTTTTTCTTCAGAGATAGCTTATTAAATTTTTTGATTTGACTCTCAAGTCAGTCATATGCATGTCTCTGGCTCATATTGAAATTCTTGAATGCAGCTTTAAAATCTGATGCTGACTTGAGCTTCTCAATGATGATGTCCTCATCAACAAAATTCCCTGCTTCATCCAACCACACTCCTTCCACTGAGACTGATCCCTTTTCAGTGAGCCTAGCAAGAATACTTGCTCATTTTGCCTCAGTATTATCTTTGCAGGTTTGGAGGGTTTTTTTCAATTCATGAATAGTTGGAAATGTCATACTAGGACTTCTAGTGCAACAGAAAAGGCAGTAGAAGTAGTTGATAATGGCACACAAGAGTTTTTACATTTCTTTGACAACAGCCCTGACATAGCAACCATCTGGCTCTCTTAAATTGACATCACTAGATGCTACTGTCAGTACAATGACTAAGTATCTATGGGGTACCAGAGAGGGGCTTCTCAGAAAAAGCTATGGGGTATGGGGTATGGGTTTATGACATCAATTTCCCTGCAAATGAGGTCAGTGGATACAAAAATCTATGGGGTATGGGGGAGTATGGGTTATTGGAGGTATGGGTTATAAGAGAGTCGACTGTAGATACATCTGGTATCAAACTACAACCCAAATTTCCCCCACACCCAGCCAAACCACAAGTGACTCACGACCTTGCACAATCATCTACATCAGCAACGACATATACTGCAACAACACAAGGGGAGAATTTGAGATATCCAGAAGCCGCAGCGATGAGCCACTCGGATACGGAGAGAAACAGACCACAACAGTGCGGGTCTGATGGTCCCTGCCCGTTTTCGCCGAATTGCATTGTCATAGGCCCTACAAAGAACTGTCCATGTAAGTCCTGGAAGCGGCAATCTGTGGAAGCCGTATGGTCATCAGCTCCGAGTAAACATCAGCGATGGCGGTGTATAGCTGATGTTGTTGGTTGGCACTCAATTCTTGCTACATCCAATTAGCCGGTACGCCTTTAATCTGAACAACATGGGTGAATTATGGGACGTCAGGAAGGCATCACATTAACGTATTCCATAGCCATCCAAGCGCTACCGACTGCATTATCCGTATCGTTGTCATAAAAGAACACGCGAGGTACAGGGATTGTGATGTGAGCCTCAAGAAATCGCAGTGTCGCGACCTGAAAAGACTAGGAGAATGAAATGAAATAATATAATTAAATCATATATCTGAGGGAAGCTTTGTGTGGGTGCTTATACCATATCCGACGACCTGCCGAAGGTACCAATAGCTCACTCGCACTAAAACGCCAACGCGACCATGGTCGTGAGTTATCGTCGTGGCTACTGCGGCGAATGCGGTGATGATGGTCTTGAAGAAAGTGCTGTTCGTAGATATCACCAAACAACCTCGGGCATACGACGACGTTGGGCCAATTCTGCCACTAAGTTCTGCTCAATCATTGTGTGATTCACGCCGTCCACGGAGAACGAGTAGGACGTGCGTTAGAGGAGCTGATCTGTTAATCGTCGTCGGTACGGACAGCGTGGTCTCAGCGGACGAGAAGCCGGAATTGTTCGGAGATAGAGGTGCAAGGGCTGTGACTGGAGGCGCGGGGGGATATGATACAACTCGTGCCGGCCTCCTAAAAGACCGTAAGGGAAACAAGACGTGGCCAAGTCCAAGAAAATCGTTTTACCAGGTGCCATACCATACTGGTTCAGGGCATCAAAACCCGAGTTCTCGGAGTATGGTTGGCCTGACAACTCTTTCTCCTTTCCTTTGTGCGTTATGGCAAAGGGTGTGGTTCCTGTGGGCCTGATGTACATTCAGTTGTTTTCACGAGTCAAAGGCGCTGTAATGCACGATCAGTGTCTAGCACCACAGCAATGAAAATGAACCTAAATTGCACTAACATCGGAGGCTCGGAAATGAATTCTCCTTACAGACAAGATAAAAGCATCGATCGGCTTCGCTCTGGAATTGCAAACCACAGAGTATCGATGGCACGATACGATAGCATTATCTGCGACTTGGGAGACGTCCTTTTCTCATGGTCTCCTCCAACGAGCAACACTATTCCACCCAAAACCCTGCGCGAAATCTTCTCCTCTGCGACATGGTTTGAGTACGAGAAAGGCCGCATTTCCCAGGAGACATGCTACGACCGTCTCGGACACGAACTCTCCCTCAATCCAGCCGACATCCACAGAGTAGTCGAAGACTCCTGCGCCTCCTTGAAATGGGACAGGAATCTGGCGAACTTCTTCCAGGAACTCAAAGATAAAAATCGCGGAGCATTGCACATCTTTGCCATGTCCAACATTTCACAGCCAGACTATGACGCGCTCCGAAACATTTCGGCGGATATGGATTGGTCATTCTTCGACGGCATTTTTACATCTTTTGCAGCCGGTAGACGTAAACCCGATCTCGGTTTCTACCGCTATACGCTTTCTCAAGCGAACCTCGATCCCTCTCGAACCATTTTCATAGACGACAAACTCGAGAATGTGCTCTCTGCACGTTCACAAGGACTGTATGGTCTCGTGTACCGCGACTTCACGGAGCTGAAGCAGTCGTTGCTCAATCTGTTAGGAAATCCGGTACTCAGAGGTCAAGAATACTTGAAAAAGAATGCAGGATGTCTTACCTCCGAATGCGCTGGACTAGCCATCCAAGAGAACTTCGCTCAGCTGCTCATTCTTGATATGACTAATGATCGGTGAGTTAATATTGCTGGCCGTCATCTTCCAGATCAGGCGCTGATAAAGTGATAGGACTTTGGTTGATTTGGATGCACCAAAGGAGGGAAAATGGAACTTCTTTCCCGGCAAGTTGAACTGATGGTTCACCGTGGTCAGCTGAGCTGATAATGATCAAAGGGAACGGCAAACTTACAACGACCGAGTTTCCTTGTGATTTGGATACGACCTCACTTGGCCTCACGGTGATTCGAGCGAAAGAGGAAGTGGCAGCATCTACGATGGATGAGATGCTGATGTATGTAAACGAAGACGGGATCGTACAGGTGAATCTTTCTCCACCTTGAATCCACGGGTGAATCCTAACTTGTCTGGTTAGACGTACTTTGACCACACCCGGCCACGAATCGATCCTGTCGTCTGTGTCAATGTTCTCAGCCTCTTCTATTCCTATGGTCGAGGAAATGAGATGAACCAGACATTGGAATGGGTGTACCAGGTTCTTCTCCATCGTGCTTACCTCCAAGGATCACGGTATTACGAGACAGCAGAGAGCTTCCTCTTCTTCCTCTATCGATTTATCGGCGGCTGTGATAACCCAGTCACCCATAGTCGTTTCTATCCACTCCTGAAAGAGAGAGTTATGGAGCGGATTGGGACGGAAGGAGACGGACTTGCCTTGGCAATGCGTCTAATTGTGTGCAACTTTACAGATGTGAAAAATGACATCGACCTCCAGACTCTTCGAGGACTCCAGCGTGAAGATGGAGGATGGGATACCGGTTTGATATACAAATATGGGTCTTCGGGTCTGAGTATTCGGAATCGAGGTCTGACAACGGTAATGGCTATTCATGCTATCCAGCGTAGTAACTTTGCTAGTTCCTCACTATGAGACAACACGAGCGAGCCTTTAGATAGCAGTAGTAAGTATTGTTGATTATGTTGTAGCTTATTGATCTCATACCATTACAATCCTGCATCGGGCATCCCATATTCTTTACAGTAGCTGTAGCTGTATGAATATGCGCTAGAGACAATGGTCACTGAGAACGGCTTTATCATCCGAAGAGGTCGTCCAGGTGTACTGCTATAGCCAATATCCTGCATCTATTTGAACAGTTAGCGAGAATTTCTAGATTAGAAGCGATGGAATTTGATCACCTTGTTGCAGTGAAACAACCAGATACGACCGGTTCAATACTTCCTAGGAAGCGACAAGTAGGTAGGTAGATAGATAGAATTACACGGCACGGTCCATCGAAGGACGCCGGGCATAGTACTCGTCAGCAGATGCAGCTTCGCACGATAGTGAAATGCGGTGAAATTATATTTCAGCGAAGCGGACGACCTGGAATGTAGATTATGTGAGGAAAGTGAGGTGATATTGGCGCATATGGGAAAGATCTGACCTAACGTCCATCCTTCTTTGAGCCACTAGTCCATTGCACAGCACATAGAATCACTGACCAGATATAGTGTTCGAGGATGAAAAGAAGTGTCGCGAGGAATGGCAAGGTAGACTGACCATTAGAGCTACTGCCTCCGACAGGACCGAATTCTGGTACTACAAAAAGATGCCTGTATGCGGCGTCGGTGCAGCCAGTGGCAAGCCTTCAGTGCCGCCCTACTATCAGCGGACCGTTAGTCGCCCATACAGTGATAAACAGATTCCGTTCGCCGCCAAAGAATGCCTAGAATGGTGTGTAAGGACATGAGGAGAAGAAGAAATATGCTTGCTCACCATCGAACCTTATCCAAACTGGCTGCATCGGCATCGTGTACTCCTTAGAAACGTTGCAGACAGACCTATGAGACGATTGTCGCGATTTGTGCGAAGGACGCGTGACGGTCGTAGTGGCGGAGAGAACCATGTTTGTTTGTTGATGTCGCCAAACAACCTTTGGCATTAACCATGACGAGCTACGCCCAACGTCCCTTCGATGGACCGTGCCGTGTAATTCTACCTACCTACGACGGCATCGACCTTCATTTTGTTCTCGCCGTTACGTTTTGATCCTTCGTTACTGCTCATCCGGCGCGACTACAGCAGACACGGGCTTCTTCATTTTGGCGATTCTACTGGTCGGTGCGGGTATCGACAAATGGCACTGCGGCTTGCTCAACGGAAAGCCAAGGTTCGTAAATGTCTGTATCAAGGTAGAATCCATTGACGAATGTAATTCTAGAACTTTGAGCGATCCGAAAATGACTTTATTTTTCCCTGATGAGGTCGGACCGGTTGATGTCGAGCGCCAGCTCAGTGCTATTCGACATTCAGCTCGGTATCGAGATGAGCTGATCCGAATGGTTGATGAGGGACCTTGTAGCTGTAGAAACAGCATGGAGACCTCAGTCCCCAATGCATGGCCATACCGATGTCACGATGAAGGCAGTATCCTTGCGGTCGATTCATTGAAGTAGTGACAGCTCCTGTCTTGCACGCTCAAGGTGCGAATTATAAATTTCTATCCAGATATCCATTAAAAACGGTGCTTTAGGAATCTTTAACCAAGCCCCCGCGTCGATGAACGTGACAAAAATCTCTCAATTCCAAGCATGCAAGCGCGCCCGAAGGACGACTAACACTGAACTGCCGCTTGTGTTCCTTGTGCGAATACCAATGGTCGTACAGATAGATATACTCGGTGCGTTCCTCTTCCCTTCATATTTAATGTCAATGTTTGACATCATGTGCACAGTACAGATGTCGGACCCCGGCAGGTCAGGCTAGCGGCATGAATCAGCCTTCCTGATAAATGTATAGTGACGTTCAATTGTGTTCGCACAAGAGCGACCTTTCTATGTTAATCCCCAACATGAGGTAGTCGCATGTAAATGTTATCATTTTTTAGCCAAAAACTGAACACCGACTGAGAAATCGTGCCCTCGAACTGGTGCCTTTTTTACTTCCGTTTGGGAACGCCGAAAAGTTTTTCTCTCTCCCTTTGAAATCCGCCTAAACGTCAGATCCAAGTCGTGGGGTAAAGTCAGCGCAAAGGAAGAGAACGCGTTCTTCAACGAATCCTTATGGATAGAGTACTCAGGTAAAGACCACTCGTACTCCCGCAGAAACGTGGCTGCCAATGTTCTTTGCTCGTACATGGCAAAATTCCTTGCTGGGCACTGCCGTGGCCCCAGAGCGAACGGAAGCCATCCGGATTTCTGCCATCCTTGTTCCAAAAATCTTTCTGGGATAAAAGCATCGGGAGATTTCCAGCGTTCTTCGTCATGATGAATGGCGTAGATATTCACTATCAGCGAAGTACGCGCGGGAACGAAGTATTTTCCGAGCCGGACAGATCGATTCGACTGACGAGGAACGATGTAGGAAATCGGGGTATTGATACGCATGGCTTCGCGAATACAAGCAGTGAGATACAGCAATGATATCCCGGAGAGTTGTTCGACGGTTGGGTCAAGATCGTCGCCCAGTACTTCCATGATTTCCTCCCGCGCCCGCCGCTGCATGTCAGGATGGCATGCAAGAAAATAGAACAATGTCGATATCGCACCGGCCGCCGTATCCTGATAACGGATGGAAGTGAATTCAATGCCATCGAGTGCAAGTAACGACTAGGCTTACATGTCCGCCGATGAATAACACGATCATGTTATCACGGAGCTCCTTGTGCGACATGGCAGGGTCCTTAAGCATGAATGTCATCATGTCGTCTCCCGGATTGTTCTTCTTGTCAGTTAAGAGCTGCATGAACCTCTCGACCAAGGTATCGATCCGACAGATGAGCTTCTTCCTAGGAAAGGTATGCTCCATCCATGGGAAGATAAGGTATATAGGATCGGCAATAGCAGCCATGACAGCATTGTACTCTTGGACAAATGGATTGTCCGTTTCGATAGCGTCGAAGTTGTGCCCGAGGACCGTCGAACCCACAGCGTCGAGGGCGAAACGTTGAGCGTATTTATCCCATTGCATAGTGCGGCACTTTCCCACAATAGCGGAAAGATTATGAGCGAGGGATGTGAATGCTTGGACGGGGATTTTGGCGCTGAACGCGTCGTTGATCAAGACGGACTGTTTTTGCCACCGCTTGCCATTGGACATGAGGAGAGTGGCGGAACCCACGAAACGCCATAAGAGAGAAGCGTCATCTGGAGTCTCTTTAGGAAACAGAGCAGTGTTATCGCACATTTCTCAGGCAAGCTGTTTACTGGGTGTCAACGATAGTATAAGGAAAAGTGTAGGAAAGGTGGCCACACTTCGAAATTCAAGATATGCACCATCCATCGGTCAAGGACCCACACTAGAACAACATGTTCATGGGTGTCCCTCGCAAATGGGATGATGAGCCTCTTGATCCGACGATCTTCAGACTCTCCAGTCAAATAACTGCAAAGGAGAGGAAGTGTCGCGACACGGGGGAGATGTCGCAAGTGGGAAGGAGGAACTGTGATTCGATAGCAGCACAATATCAGGATAAATGCTGCGATTATAATCCAGATATACATCGAGAGAGATGTGAAGAGACTATCAGCTGTAAGCGATTTAAATGTATCTCAGCACATCATCGTATGCCACACTCCGTAGCAATGTACACGTTAGTTACAGAAGAATCAAGCCCAAGCAACTGAGTCATATCTAGGTGGGTAGGTAAATTGATTGCCAAGATCGCACGGTCTTCGAGGGAGATTACTTACTGAAACTGAATCAACCAGAATCAGCCCTCCGTAGAGCTATATTGTCATCAATTATGAGGGCATGTCAGAGATGAACCAATCACTGTGGATGTACATAAACTGCGTCAAAGGTATTTGGGCTGATTGGCTGTCAATATAATAATTTCCAGGGTGATCGGCTGGTTCTGCTGACAAGGAGTGGTGGAAAGCTTAAAGATATATAACTGACCCAAATTCAGAAGTTTGACCGCTTTAATGAATACTAGTGTTTTTAAAGCCACCCCTACCCTCTTGACCGCGTATGTACTAGTACTACCGCGTGCAAGTGCCTTGCACTATCCCCAACGGAGAAACGGTTTCACAACATGCATTCCTGCAACTAATTATACGTCGCCGCAACTGTCCTGCTCTCAGGTCGCTTCTAACTTTTGCTAGCGGTACCTTATTACTGTCACCTTCCTTCGAAATTTGTTTCGGGGCGCAAGTGTGAGAGCATGGAATCTCATGGCATCAATATTTCCATCGCGGTTGTTAGCTGCTCGATTCTCCTACCTATACAGCCATCTATTCCGTTGTCCCTCTCGTTTGCGACATATTCCCCAGGTCCCTTTGCCCCCACTGATCTTGAGCTTTCTATCAGGAGAAAGCGAGGATATTCGAATTCAGAAATTAATCCTACCGTCTGCTCGGTCCTGCCGCACTGGGATAGTCGTCGTATGGGCGCTTCGATCCTGGTATTTCCATGTCCTAGATTACAAGGTGAGTGCTACTAGCTATTTCAGTTTGTATACTAACATTACCATACCAAATTCGCCAAGGAACTCATAGAAAATAAATCTATCCGCAAGGAACAGACTAATGAAGATATGCTCTTTTGGCGTTTCACCGGCCGACATAACATCTTCTTTGTCGAAGGAGACGAGTGGCGGAAACACTCCTCTGTTGTAAGGGCATCGCTCCACGGCAACGTTCCGATCGACACTTTCTGTGCCCTGGGCAGGACTCTTTTCTCTCTGCTCGGTCAGGGAGGATCCTTTTGCTGGAGTGACATTTCGCACCGTATCGCACTTGACGCCGTTGGAATAGCCATAATGGGCCATAATTTCAACGCCCTTGAGCATCCAGAGAGCACCTTCGTCCAAATTTACCGGCACATAATGTAAGGCGTATCTCGCCCATTATATGTTGCTTGCCCGACTCTCGAACGGCGGTTTCCACACAAAGATGTAGTCCAGAGAATGGATAACCTCGTTTCACTTTTCCTCGAGATCCTTGAAGAGAAAAGGGGACGGCCTGGCAATGACTTTCTCACCTACTTGATTCAGACTCCAGGCATGACGGAAGCTGAATATCGAGACAGTATCGTTACTCTCTTTATGGCTGGCCATGTAAGCTTCCATAGCTGCGAACCCATTCAACGTTTATTGATTCCTTTAACTAGGATACAACTGCAGGCGCACTTTCAAGCTTGATCTTTTACTTTGCATCTTTCCCGTCATATCAGACTCGAGCTCGGGATGAAGGTCTGAGCATCCTAGGACCCGACAGTCACCCAAACATCCCGGATTTCGAGAAAATGCCTTTCCTGAAGGCATGCATTCGGGAATCCATGTGCATTAACAGCCCGTCGACAGCGACCATTTCCCGAGTCTCCGCTGAGACCCTGCATATTGGTGGTTATGCTTTGCCCGCAGGCATACCAATCGTCCTTAATATCCACGCCGTCTTGCATAACAGTCAGACATGGAAAGACCCGGATGCGTTCAATCCAGAACGCTTCATCAGTGCCAACAGCACTGACGATGGGAAATGGATGCCCTGCGCGTAATTTCGTACTCTACGAACTTCGCACGTTATCGTGCATGCTCCTGCGGGAATACCGGTGGGATTTACCACAAGACTCGATTCATTCCAGTGGGAAGTTGAAGAATCGTTTTTCTGCGTTTACTTTAAACCTTCCGTATGACCTGTATATCAATTTCGTTCGCATTACAAAGTAGTATCTATTCTTTTGAATCGGATGCGCCGATCAATTTGTATTAACGGCGAAACATTCAGCTTGGTATACAAATTCAATCCGAAACGACGCTAACCCTGAGGGGAAGCTGGGCGCCATCTTGTTCTCGACCTCGAACCATCGGTTTGATGGTGTTTCCCCCAACGTGGTAAAAGTCGAGATCTAGTCCCTCCACTTCGGCGAAAGTAAAGTTACGCACAATCGTAGAGACCACGGTCTTGAATTCCAC
This sequence comes from Guyanagaster necrorhizus, assembly GCF_019112545.1. Lineage (NCBI taxonomy): Eukaryota > Fungi > Basidiomycota > Agaricomycetes > Agaricales > Physalacriaceae > Guyanagaster > Guyanagaster necrorhizus. The sequence continues at coordinate 351,466 of NW_025064909.1, forward strand.
CAGAGCTTTACACATAAAGTTGAGACAACGAATGTCGAGAACATGGTTAGTGACGCACCAAATGAACGTCCCAGGCAAACCTTTGGCCTATAACAGAGATAAAGTCAGTCTATTGTGAGAGCACCAAACGCGAGCCGACCCATCGCCAAATGTAAGCACATGGCCTTGAGCTCGTATCCAGTCCACGGCCTTGGGAAGCATATCGGCTTTAATCCAGCCATCCGGGTTGAAAACATCTGCATCTTCACCCCATATCAACGGGTTACGATTAATCCCATCTCACACAGGGATATCTATCAGCGTTCTAGCTTGGACTTCGACCTCGTATACATTGATTCCTTTTAAGGGAATTTGAAGGGGTATGACGGTATCTTTCGCAGCCTGAACAGCGGTCGAGAGATGAGAAACAGCATGATAATCAAAAAGAAAATACTTACAGGGCGACTGAGCTCTGTCAGAACAGCCTTGGTCCTCATAGTCTCCTGCGTGACAGCCTCGAGATACGGAAGTGATGAGTTAGCGAGGTCCTCGTAAGTGGGTTTACGCCCATGCGCAACTTCGAACTCTATCAATTCTGTGCGCAGCCGTGTTTGAATCCTCGGATTGCGAGCCATTTCATAGAAGCATTCCTTCAAGCACAGATAAGTTACGTTCAGGAAGGCAGGACGACAGTCATACAGTAATAACATTAGCCGTCATCTCTGAACCAGCAAAGAGAATACCAATAACCTGTCTTCAAGTCAAAACCAAAGCTTCGTTTGCACCGGAAAAGTCACTCACTTGCGCAACAGCGACATCCGGGGCAACTTCGCTCTCCGCTAAGGCGATGAATGAGCTGATGGTTAATAGAAGAAGAAATCATTCTCATACAGAGAGAGTTCAGCAGTTTCGCATGCATTCCAGCGGCCTCCTTGCCCGACAATACATTCCTCGCAACAGCTCCCAAGGAGCTACGAAGATCGTCACACCAACGCTTCATTGGAGAAGGAAGGCGAAGAATAATAGGGAACCGAGAGGCAAATGCAGAGGGGATGATATCTGACAGTTTACCAGCAGGAGAGTCTGTTATCTTGTGAAGTAGGGTAGGAATATCACTGTTCGAGGTACTAATGTCGTACATGAACATTGTCATACTGATGGCGTCCAACCTGTTTTCAATACAGATCAGTATCTGCAGTCACAGAGCATTATGGATGCATTTTCATACGTAAGTCGATGGATTTCAGAGGTCACGTCGAAAACGAGACTCCCGCCTTCCAATTTCTGTCCCCGTTTATCCTTGAGCTAGCAATATGGATGATTAGTGAAAAATCCAGATCTTCTGTAGGTTACGCTCACTCGTTCCACCAGGTCAAAGGACACATGGGAAACTTGTTGAATTGACTGATTTCTGTAGATCAGTTAGACACCATTAGATGAGAGATAACGAAGTTCTGTACGTGAATGGTACATTCAGACATTTGCGCATTTTCTTGTGCTCTTCCCCTATGTACAGATGTGAGAGAAAACACGAAATTCCCAAAGGCCACCCACCTTCGGCGCAGAAAAGACCACGACCGAACTAGCGAAGAGAAAGATAAGAACAAGAAAATTAACCCGTAAGCAAGAACGAACGAAAAGCTCAAGCGCAACCCTATCGCTCGCATTGCGCTCAAAGTCCTGATTATGAAGTACATGATTGAGACCTTTCGGGTCTCCAACGATGAGTCGAGGTTCCTAAAACGCGGTCTTGAGTGAGTGCTCATCGTGCAGCTAACAGAATACTTACCCAGAAGGGACCAGATAGTCGGTATGTAGGTCCATATTCGCGAGCCCATTTATTATGTCGAGTACCAATTGGCGCCCGGTCAAGATCCAATGCGTGGCCAAGGAATAAACTCGGAGCTGGTGGTCCAGGGACTTTAGCCAACGACGGAGGTGCTCTCCACCACGACCACCATCTGGAAAGTATAAGGGTTGCTGCGAGAATTCCTACCAAGACACTGAAAGATGACACGAGAGTAAGTAAATATGCATGCACCGGCGTGCACACCGAAGAGTACTCGTTGACCGAGTAACCCGGGGTCCGCAGTCTAGGGACCGAAACCACGCCGATGTAGACATCCCGAGAATAGTATCTTTGAACAGGGTGATTGATACCGACGGCCGAGGCAAGTCTCGAAATGACCATCAGATTCTTCCCGCCCTTTATGCTTTCGGTGGCACTTGTATTGCACAATTGTCAAGCTTAGCGCAACGTGGTAAATTTCCGTGGAGCCCCGGGAGTTCCTACAAGCGTTTGGATCTTATCTTTTTCTTTCTCACTGACGTCTACAGGACACCAGGCTTTACCAGTGAAAACGACGTAACATTCCTCTTAACTCACTTCATACATTTTGGAGATGCCTCGGGTTCTCAATCCTAGAGTCATATTTAGTTCTATTCCAAAAGGCCCACCTGATGCAGAGACCTTCACTTATCTGGAAAATGAGAACATCGACATTGAAACAGTCGACCTCGACGGTGGGATCCTTGTGGAAATACTGGCGCTTAGCCTGGATCCATACATGCGTAATCGAATGAGGCCCATCGAAGAACCTGCAGATATGCCCGCGTTCGGTCTGAATGATACGTGAGTCTTACATTGATACCGTTTCTATTATGATGACTTAGCCGCTTATGCTATCAGTGTCACAGGCTTTGGTGTCAGGCGCGTTTTAAGGTCTGAGGGAGACGGGATTGAAGCTGGGAGCCATATATATGGATTCATGCGTATATTATTCCACTCGCGGTTCACGAATTAATGTTCTCATAGAGAGATAGCCTTCAAGAAGTTTGTCGTCTTTCCGACTACAACTGCTATGTCCTTGGAAATCTCAGGACTCGACTTGAAAGTCCTCAGCAATCCCTACGGATTGCCGTGGCATTACTTCGTTGGCGCTCTAGGTATGTCTGGACATACTGCTTACTATGGGTTGAAAGATCTCGCTTCACCTATACCCGTAAGGCGTTTTATTGCCGAGAGTTTATCTGATTCTGACGGAATACTCCTAGGGTCAAACTCTATTCGTTTCTGCTGCGTCCGGTGCAGTCGGCCAGTAAGCTCATTCTTTCAATTCGTATACACAAGCACTTACTCTGAACCACGGAAAGTCTGGTAATACAAAATAGCAAAGATTCAAAAGCTCAATTTCGGCCCTCGGCTTCGCGTAGAAGATCTTAATATACATAAAAAGTATGTGCGACTTGAATAGAGCTGAGACCAGCAAAAGATGTGACAAAAACACCGATGGCTGAAAGCGAAGCCGGGGTATCTAACGGTCCTGGCACACCGAACTGAATTTGGCTTTACTTCCGCTAAATGCCGCCGCATCCTCCGCTGGCGGGAATAAAGCATGGACAGGCGTGGTTCTGGCCCGGCATCTCGCCGTCAACGTATGGACGTCCTTTCTTTTGCTCTTCGTTGACATCGAGACATGGGCGTTGTGCATTCATTCGTCTCGCAGACATGGCCCCAAAACCAAAATTCTCAGTTGATGACATTCCTGACCTTTCTGGGAAGGTGGTCATTGTGAGGGAACACGGGTGTTGGATTTGAGAGGGCGAAAGTGATTTATCTTGTGATGTACTCCTTGACGACGACTGATCGTTTTATTCACAGGCCATTTTGCTGCCCAACGCCAAAGTTTACTTGGCCTGTAGGAACGAAACGAAAGCCAACGCCGCTATAGAAAAGCTTCGTGAAGCCACTGGAAAAGAGCTATTTACTTGCCTCTGGATTTAGCAAGTTTCAAATCTATTCAAGTTGCCGCCAATAACTTTTTAAGGTTCGTTCTAGCGAAATCTAAAACCTCAAGATACTTATCAAGGCAACAATCCTATAGCAAAGAAAAGGAACTTCACATCCTTTTCAACAATGCGTATGTAGAAAATTTACCTGGGGATGCGATGAAAAGCTAACAACATCTCAGAGGGGGTTTGGAACCTGATGTCGCCGAATTAACTGATGAGGGATATAATCTCACCATCGGTGTCAATGTACTCGGTGCGTATTTCATATGGTCGACTTCCCAGCCCTGAGAAGATCCACATCACAGGTCATTTCTACTTTACGAAGCTTCTTCTTCCGGCACTACTAGCGGTGGCGCAGAACTCTGATGGAGCAATCAAAGCCCGGGTTGTAAACACTGCATCGGTCGCAACAGAGTTGACTAGCAAACTTGAGTATGAGGCTGTCAAGGAGAGCCCTGTCCGAAGAAAACTGGGAACCGAACCTCTGTACTATCAAAGCAAATTCGTTCGTCTGTTTATGTGCTACAAAATACCACCTGATGTCTCCTACAGGCCAATCTGGTGTACTCCACTGAATTCTCGCGTAGATACGGACAACAGATTGGTCCTTCTTGTGTGAATCCAGGTTGGTCTTCTCTTTCGCGTGCCGTGCAATAAATCAAAACGTGGAACAGGTAACCTTGCGACGGAACTTCAACGAACCTTTCGGGGAATGAAACGCTTCATAATCGTACGTGATAATACAGTCCCGTCTCGTCCTCCACTCAATTCATTCTTGCTGGTCTCGCATTCTATACCCGGCCTCATACGGCGCTTTAACGCAGATGTACGTAGGAACATGTACAGAAGGTGCGACGTTCAACGGAAAGGTAAGGGATGGCTCCTACTAGAATAACACCCCGATCGATTAATGATGACGGTCCAAATTAGTATTTTGTGCCCTGGGCACGTCTCTGGAAGCCCAGTCCCGCTTCTCAGGACATCCAGACCAGAGAACAGCTGTGGGATTGGCTGGAGGAGGAGCAGGTAAAAGATGCTTGATTTTCGGGTGATACATGCCATCTTCCCGTGGGCATCGTAAAATGAAATCGAGTTGTATCTTAAACTCAAACGCCACCGAATTGATGCGAACTTGACATGATGTTGGATCGATTACCGCAGGACTCATTGTGATGGATTCCATCTGTTCTGAATGTATTTTTAGGTGTGCTCTGATGGTGATATATATGACTTTTTATCCATCGTTTGTCTTTAGTCCATGCCCAGACAATTATGTCGATTCAACGCCGCTCTCAAATCTTCTTCAGAATTAACGAGGCGTACTTGATATCGGCTTGGGTTGCATCATTTCTTTGGGGTATGCACAGTTACCCCGTATCTGCTTCTAGCCATTGATCTGGAACCAGGTTGCTTCATTGTCCTTGCCGCTTACGCATTCTATACAATCATCTCAATCCGCAAATCACGTTCACCGAACAAAGTCGTAACTTCCGCTATCATTTTGTTGTGAGTAAGCTCCACCAGCCGATGCATCTGAGTACAGTTGACTATCTCACAATGCATATGGTCGGGAGACACCAAAACCGTATGCATTTATAGATTTATGCAGAACCAAAATAGCACGTGATGTGACATGTGACTTTATGTGACAACATCGTCATTTCCCCAAAATGCTGTCAGTGGCTTTTGGGTCAGCTTTCCATGCATCTCCTTGAATAATGCCCCTCTCAACTTCCTCAGCTGTGGTACTAATCCACCCTGGTCACCTTGTGAAACACAAAATGCCTCCAGCTTTTGAATAAGCTCAAATCCTTCCCTTGTAGTTATCAAGGTCTGTTCTTCCTCACCCTCCTCTTTCTCTTCTTCCTCCTCATCATCGTCAATGACAGTTATTTCCCCATTTTCTACTGCAATATCATGCTTGACAGCAGCAACAATCTCCTCATCTGTTGGCATCACCTCAAGATCTTCAGTATACTCTTCTGCAATAGAGTTAACCATCTCTTCAATGGTTGGAATGGGACCAAACATGCGATTTCATTGTTTCAATTCGACAAGATGGTCCTTCAACATTATCTCTGCTGTCTGGAGCTGTTGAATGGGGTCAATTTGGGTGGGAGGTGTGTTCATTTTTGACTGTGACGAAGAAGCCAACTGATTGACTGCCTCCAGTGCTTTACCAACATCGTTCTCTGCATTCATAACAGCCATAAGAGCAGGACGCCAGTCAGCATCAGCATATTGGTTTCCAAGCAGATCCTGCAATGCCTGTTCGATCCCTGGAAGCGTGTATTTGTCTGTTGAGGCAAAGTCACGAACAAGGTTCCATGCAGACTTGAGGAGTGAGGCAGCTTGGAAATCATTGGATGGTGTGGTAGACTGTGACTTGGGTGCATTGTCAGGCATTATACCGGTGTGTTTCCAGCAGTTTGCTATCATTTCACTGCTGACATTTGCCCAAGCATCATGAGCGATAGTCATAGCTTCAAGGAGATCAAGCTTGAAGATCTCAGACTCTCCAAGATCATCGAGATCAAGTGCACGGATACACATGGCATTCCGATAATGTGCTTTGAAGCAGCGGATAATACCAGCATCTAGCGGCTGAACATATGGAGTCATATTGGGCTCGAAGAACTCCAGCTTTGTGTTATGGGGTGTATAAGTGTTGGACTGGCGCTGATATGAGACAGGTAGATAGCACGCTCGATGACATCCAAGCCTATCAAGAGATACCGGACTCTCCTTTTGATAATCATTGAGTCTGGTGTCCTCGTTACTATTGCAAAGGCGTTTGAGTTTGGTCTATATCAATACGCGCCGGGCGATGGCTTAAATGGTCTCAATGCGATGTACATTCCTTTTGATTGTATGCCACAGACAATGGTATGTGCACATATTACTAGTAACCTTCTCTCGGTTCTGATTTCATATTTTATAGGGTATCGTCCCAACATTGATTGTCATCGCTGTTAATAAAAATATGATGGCTAATCTTACCGTCTTAACCTACCCCTCGGATTACCGTTGTGGAGTGCTCCGGCACGGAGACGTAGAAGATGTTACTGTAGAAAAGATACAATTTGCGCAAAACTCATATCAAGCTCCAGGCGACGAAACAGAGTTCTCAGAGGGGCCTGCCTCACAAGGGCCTGCCACCATTCTGCTTCAGGACGTCAAGCCTGAGGGAGCCGTGTCCATGGATGAACCTGGAGTCTATCGCATCCAATCTGTGCCCTGAAGAGCTTTTTCATTTTCCTATACATTCAATGTGTTTTATTAGGCTTTCCGCATATAGTAGTTGTATTTTCCCTTCTTCATCGGGCGTATGTCCAAGGGTCGCGCTACTACAAGACAGCAGAATGCTTCCTCTTCTTCCTCTATCCATTTATCAGCGACTGTGATGATCCAGTTGTCCACACCCGCTTCTATCCGCTCCTAAAAGAAAGAATTACGGAACAAATTGGGGCAGCAGGAGATGGACTTGCCTTGGCCATGCGCCTCGTCGTTTGTCATTTCACGGGAGTGAGAAACGGTATCGATCTCCAGACTCTTGGAGCTTTCCAATGCGAAGATGGAGGATGGGACACTCGTTTAATATACAAATGCGGGACTTCGGGCCTCAGTATTGGCAATCGGGGTTTGACGGCAGTAATGGCTATCCACGCTATCCAGTGTAGTAGTAGTCTGGCCAGTTCTTAACTATAAAACGGCGACGAGCGAGCCTTTGAATAACAGTAATAAGTATTGTTGATTATGTTGTAGCTTAGTGACTTCATACCAATCGTGTATCGGGCTTCCCGTATTCTTTAAAAGTAACTGCAACTGTATGCATACGTGCCATATCCAATGGCCACTGGCACTCAGAGCTTGTCCATCGTCCAAAGAGAACTTCCAGGTGTATTGCTCTAGCCAATAATCCTGCGTCCATTTGAACAGTCAGCGAGAATTTCTAGATGAGAAACGATGGAATGTCATCACCGTTCAGTAAAACAGCCAGGTACGACCGGTCTAATACTTCCTAGGACACACAAGTACTCGAATGCGGATGAGGTTTCGCGCAATAGTGAAACACCCTGAAATGCAAGAAGCGAACAAACCGGCATGTATATCCTGTAAGGAAAAGGAAGTGATGTTGGCACACATAGAAGGCCCCTGTTAGGACTGTTACGGTAAGACAGTCAAAAACTAACGGCTCCAGTACTGTCCATCACAGAGAATGGTGGAAACATTATTTTTCGATGTCGATGACCTTGGCAAGTACAATGTTGTGGTATCCTGTACTGATTTCAGGGTCTCATTGGCACTGAATAGGAAGGATCTAACCTTAGATAATAAACATATCCTTTTTTGAGCCACGAGCTCATGCATGGAATACTTAAGATGATTAGATCGGCCCGCTGCGGTAGATGCTATCCAGCCATACTACCCGATGATAAACAAAAGGTCACGAGGAATATCAGCCCATATCAACGATCGTAGAGGTGCTAGAGCTAAATCCTTGCAATAGAAGGCGCTTTTAGGTTGAGTCGGTGCATTTCTAGGCACAGTTGGAGATAAAAGAAAACTTTGGGATTGCTGATTTGTCGATTGGCGATTGAAAGACTAGCGTTAGGCTGCACATAAGAACGCGGAAGAAGGGAAGGAAGGATAGGCTTGCTCACTGAGCCAGAAAGTCTTGCGCCAACTGGCTGCCAGGAATGTTACGGAAGCGTGTACGAGCTGATGTTGGTGTGACTTTCGGGGAAGACGCGTGATTTGGCCTTTGGCAACGACATACATCCTTCTTTGAACTACCACTGCCAGTCCACTGCAGGGACGTATGGAACAGTTAGAGCATGCCTTCCCGGTACGTGCTAGACAGATATACAGTCCAATAATGAAAAAAGGTGTCGCGAAGAATGGAAGGGTAGACTGAGGTAGAGCTGCTGTCGCCGACCAGAACAAAACCGAGTCATTATTTAGGTCGGGGTCGGTGCAGCCAGTTGCTACCGCTAATGAACTGCTAGCTATTTGCAGTTTCCGAATAAAAGGTCCTGCTCTCCGTTAAATAAGCCTATATCGAGCGTAAGAATGCTGGGAAGAGGAAGAGAGGCCGAGTTTGCTCACTGGGCCAAAAATCCTCTCCAAACTGGCTTCCAGGCCCTTTGTCGGCATCGTCTAGACCTTGCGAGGCTGAGAAAAATGCCGCACCGACGTATACTGGCTGCTATTGGGTGATTTTGGGGGAAGACGCGTGATGGTCGTGGTGATGAAGAGAACCGCATTCGTTTGTTGACGTCACCAAACACTCTTTGCCACACGACGACCTGGACCTTTTCACGTTGCTACGCTCTGCAAAGACAATTCTACATCTTTGTTCTTGCGTCGGCCGCAGCCACAGGCGCTTTCATTGTCCTGTACTCTGTCGATCCTAGACTGAGCAGACAAATTGGAATTGGCCTTGCTCAGCGGGCAGCCAAAGTTCGTAAATATTTGTATTAATTCAGAATACATTGACCAACGTACCTCTAGAGCAAACCGATAATGACTTGATTTCTCCCTGACTCGGAATAGCCGATGTCGAGCATCACCTCAGCGCTTGTTCATCTCGTCATCGAGACGAGCTGATTCGAATGGTCGACGAGGACCTTGCAGCTGTAGAAAGCAGCATGGAGAACTCAGCCCTCAAGGGATGGCCATGCCGACGCCAGGGCGAAGGCGCCATCTTTACTTTGTATTTGTCAGTGCCCTGCGCGTTCAAGGTGTGTAAATCTCAAGTTCTGACTAAATATTCATTGATAACAGCATTTAACTAAGCCTACGAACGGCTCAAAAATCTTACGAATAGCCAGATTTCAACTATGCACGAAGAAACTGATGTTACAATGAAAGCATCAATCTCTTCTCCGAGCTTGGGTTAAGCACAATTGTCTCGCAACTAACACAGGTGCGTTCTCTGCCTCTCGATATGTGTTTAACGTCGACGCTTGAGATCATGTCGACAGCACGGGTGTAAAACACTGATGGGCCAGGCCAGTGGCGAATCCGGGAGATGACATGATGACTTTCATGCTCAAGATCTCGCCATGTTGCATCGGGAGCTACGGGATGATATGATCACGCTGTTCATCGGGGACATGTAAGGCCGCTTATTCTTGCATGAACAAGCGCTGGTACTGATTTTGGTGCCTCATTAGGATACCACTGCAGGTGCAATATCCACTCTATTCTATATCCTCGCGCGACGGCCAGACATACAACGGCGCGCACGGGAGAAAGTTCTGAACGTTCTGGGTGACGATCTCAATCTCGACCTGATTGTCGAACAGCTCTCTGGAGTTTCATTATCGTATCTTACCGCGTGTATCCGTGAAGCCTTGCATTAATACACCCATATCCTACATCATCCACCGCCAGGCGAACCAACCTGTCCAGCTCGGGAAGTACTCTACTCCCGCACATACTCCCCTGATTGTGAATATCTACGCTATCCACTACGACGGCAGACGATGGGCATCTCCCGACTCTTTCAATATAGAGAGGTTTCTACAGCGCGGATGGTAGAAGTCTGGATGGCTTTCGTTCGCTCTGTTGAAGTAGCACACCCTCCATGTCGCTCTTACCTTACATAATCGTAGCTACCAATACTGGAAGTCGAAAGTCAACGCTTACTAGCTTTTGACCTTCGACTCCAGACCTGGCTTTCCCTGCTGCGCTACGCAACCTGCTCTCAACACGCTCTTGGTCCGCTCAGTGCCCTGCGAGAAATTTTGCGATGTACGAGCAGAGGGCGCTGGCGGCCGTGTTTCTCAGGGAGCATGAGTGGGCTTTGCCGGAGCATTCTATGGACCATAGGGATTCGTTGAAGAACACATTCTCGCCATTTGCTTTGATGTTGCTTCATGATTTGGAGCTCACGTTCACGCGAAGGATGTCATTAGGTGTCCCGAAAGATGGGGAGTAGAGTGATCATGTGTGCTTCCATGAGCCTCGAGACTTATTTACAGTGAATGATAGGGTTTGTAATGTTGTCTGTCTGTGTATGTACAGTTGTAAACGAATATCCTAATATTAGTTCTAGAGATCATTCCATTGGATATGATTACAAGGACCTTGGGAGCCGTGACCGGATTTTAGGTGTCATCGAATACGACCTAAGTGACGCGAATGATCTCACCAGAGCATTAGTTCGGAGCCAATAGTTATAAGGCCCGTCGGTCTGAACCCCGGAAACATCGACGCGGAACCTGCCATTCAATGTGAATTTGGGTCACATAGTGCCCAATCGAAGTTCTTCCAGGCTGTTGCTCTTCTTCCCGAGGGAAAATCAGTGTCAGATTGTGGATTGACGAAGATCTCGATGCGGATATTAGTGATGTTATTATGGGGGGGGAACCTTCTCTAGGGACGATGCCCACCATTGGAGGCAGTCGCTGGTGAGCCGGAAGTCGTTTGTGCCATCGAACGGAATAGGGATGATGAGCTTTGATACTTCAGACAGCGAGGTGATAGGTGGTACATGCACTGTAGCGGTGTCATGTTTAGTGTACACCAGACAGGGATTGAGAGCGGGACTGACCAAGATAAAGGTCCCAGTTCACTAGGTAACATGGCCTCGACCAATCTGGAGACATTTTGGCAGATGTTCCTACCACCCTTTCCAGAGATTTCTAGCCGTCGGGCCTTAGTGATCGACGGTGAGGACCAGAGCTGGGAGAGGATATCCAGAAAGTTAGAATCTTCGCCAACACAGATAGTCAGACTGTAGAGCACGGAACAGCGGACTGATTCATTGATCGTGGCAAGGCGCTGCCCTAGGAGGCTTGGAGTGGGAACGAAAGAATGAGGGAGCAGAGCTCGTCGGCGCTGAGCGAGGCATTTGCCAAGTCAAGATATGTGATGTTGGGGAACGCAGTGACTGAGGCATGCCACAAATGGCGGTCTGCAAAGTGGGACCAATTTATATCGAGGAGGAAGAGGTTCTTGGTGTACCCATATTGGGCGAGGGCTCTTAGGAGCGGGAGAAGGAATGGGTCGGTGGGGTTGTTGGATGAGCCATGGGGTTTGATAGTTAGGAAATCCAGCTGGTCGGGGGTGTCGTCGAGGGAGCCCGTGTTGAGGAGGGCGTAGAGGTCCTGGCAGGTGTATTGTTGTCTGTAGTTCGTGCTCAATTCCATGAAATCAAATTGCAGCGGACGGATGTTAGACACTTCCAGGAGGCTAGGAAGGCTATTAGAATTTCTTAGGTGATGCCAGAGCAATGGCGACTTATTTGGATGGTGGTTTATCCATATTTATTTGAGAAGAGGGAAGAAGAATTGCTGGAGGAATGGCTCCAACGCGGACAGCGTTTTATATGACGGTTTTGGACAATGGTGCCCTTGAAAACAAAAGAGAGAAAGATAACCAGCAACCGGTAACCATCTAATGAGCAAAGTCAACGTCGAATTTCGAACGCGTGGAAAGCATGTGATGTCCCCGTTGAGATCATTACGCCTGTCACAAAGGCAGCATAAAATTTCCTAAACAGTACTCAGCCGTGGAAAATGCAAAGGACGAAGTGGCACTTACCTTGCGACAGCAAGGCCTGGGATTTGAAACTTGAAGCCCTCGAAGGTCCGGAAAACGTAATATAAGCAGCGAAAAAATAACCGTTCTGTGAGATATTCAGCTGTTAGAAAGATGAGGGGGATAGGCGATTAATGCCGGAAACGGTGAACAACATTGTCGCCTAGGCACACTTGGACGATGAGCCGGTGTTTGGCCCTGGTATTCTAGGGTTAGGGTTTCCATCCTTCCGCCAAACCATCCATCATCGCCTTCCTTCGCGCTGTCTTTTATCCTTCTATTCCATATATTTCCAATCTAATTATCTCAACGAGCCTGATGAGCTAGCTGCTGCACCGCTGTTCGCGTAGCATGTAAAAAGGCGAGAACCCTGACCAGTGAGGTCGTCTTGGTCAGTACTAGCTTTTTCAGCGTCGACATCGACGTCTCTTTTCTCACCTGCTAGCCGTTCTTTAGAAAGATGACATTGCCTCAACCAGCTGACTTTGAGGTCCTCGAATGAATGTTTAGAGGAGTGGCTCGAACGGTGAGCAAGGATGAGCACCAACCAGGCTCACGGGAGCACAGTAGGGACGTCGCCTTACCTACCTCTTGATTGATGGTAGTATCAACGCTTGGATATTGCAGACGAATCGTGACTCGCGCTGTCCATCCTCGATTTTACTCGATTGCCAGATGGCCGCTGTTCCAAGTTGACAGAGATGACGCGTTAAAGTCAGAATTTGCTCTCTGGACGGTATCTACATCAAGGGTCGACTAGCCTATGCGCTTATAGCTACAAGGCAGACCCCAACGTCGTACAGAGAACAAGACATTGGAGGCCCGTTCTATCTCAGAAGGAGAAAGTGAATACGCTACGTATGGTAACTTGTTGCAAAATTTTCACCATTCCTTTTCATTAATATCGTGTCAGCTAGTCGATATTCACGTTTAATATATGAACATCTATCGTTCACTTTGCCCAAATTTAGATTGTTGCTATAGAAACATGTGAGATCGAAGGCTGAAGCAGCAGCTTGAACTCCGCGTCGGCCCCGGAAAAGATAAACAATGATGTCCCGAGCACTCGTAATCTTTTGCTCGCGTGTACCGCAGCTTTCTAGGTCATTGCCACTGAGCATAAGCAGGAGATAGACTAATCCCAAATATAAGACAAATTCTACAAAATTCCTGTCAATTATAATGAACCAGTTCTCCCCCAGTGACCTTTGAACGCTCCTCTTACCTCAGGGAAGATGGATAATACAATGAGTGGCTGTTGACCCCAGAGTCGAACCTCCTGCGCAGGCTGAACCGTCGCTGAAAATCCAAGGGTTCAGCACTCAGCCCCGTCACCCAGAATTGTACTGTATCTTTGTCTGTCTCCGGATGTGATCTCGATATCATAGACCAACGGATGTCGCCAAATCTCCAGCATTGCTCGACACGAGTGCTTTATATTCGCTTAATATTATTCTTTGTCCATGGTAAATATATTATTTGATGGCTCGGATGCCATGATATTCACAAATTGTGCATTAACTTAATGATCGATTGCAGTCTACCGGATCTCAGCGCTTGGGTGGCCAAAGCGCTGCTTTGTCCATGTCAGCGAACCTGTTGTCTGTTGTTTTTACTTTCGATCATGGCCAGGTTGTCTTTCTTTTCCACCCACATATATAAAGGTCGGGATGCCTGGCTCGGAAATATCATCTTCTCCTTCCTCCACTACCTTTCCCAGAATATCTTTCCTCAACTCTGCGTAAGTTTGGCGGTTATCAATTCCATGGATCTATGCTGACCGGTTCACAGAATAAACATGTCTCTCTTCCAGATAGGTCCTCGCGAGTATCCAGACCCACCCTACAGTCAGATGTGCGACGATCAGTCGTGGAGAACCTACATCGACAGCCAAGTGTACATCTGCGGCGGCAAAAGCCCAAGAGAAGTCATACGTCCATATAACCGGGACTTCGTCCGCCTCCTACACGATATCGCCCATTACCATGTCCAGGGACAAAATCCGGTAAAAATTATAGCTATCAACGACCTTTCATGGTCCGACTTTGGCGATGATCGTTTCGCATACCACACCGCCCTTGTGTCGTTCCCGTCTGTCACTTCTCTCTTCCTAGACAAAGTCCACTGCAGCTGCAACGAGTTGTACACTCTTTTGCGCTCCTACACCAACCTTCAGACCCTGAATATACAGCGCCTGATACTTGACAGCAATTCCTCTTTCCTATTCCAACCAAATTTCCGCGGACCGCCCTCGTTCATAAAGGCTTTGGACCTTGATGTTGACAGTTGTTCGCCAAGCCTTCTTCCTCTTCTCTCTTCTCACTCCCATATTCCCTTTGTGCTAGACCGCCTGGAATCCTTGACAATCATAGGCCAGTCCGGCCCCATAATAGGGAGAGCAGATCGCTTTGCTGCCATTGTTTCCCTTGTCGCCATGCCGCTGGAGCTTAGCTTGATTGTTGGTCGGATCGAGATTTCAGGTTCGCACATTGATTCTTCTGGATTCCATCCACCGACTCATTGACTATAATGCAACAGACGAGACACCCTATCTTGATGTCAGCCATGTCACCGACCTCAAGTTCACCGTTTATCTGGACCCAGGGTGGAGCTACTGCTATTCCCTTCGGTGGTGGGGCCATGTCATTGACCGCCGTAGCGCCGACCTTCAGAAGGTCACTATCTGCATCCAGGGCCGGAATAGTCCCTCTCTTCCAGCAGAGGATGTTCCTTACTGGACATACTTGGATCAGGCATTGTGTGGTAAACCCAGCTTCCGGCAGCTGTGCTTCCAGGTCTCCATGAGCGGTCAGCAGTCTCAGCAGTCTTGTCAAGACCTTCAGAAAGCGCTGAGGCGTCGGCTTTCGGGAGTCATCAAACGCTACGGAGCCTTAGGTCGTATTAGTTGGCTCGACGATGGTGGGCAACCATTCTCTCCGGTTCCGTAGTGCATGCCTCCGAGTCCTTTTTCATTGTTTCATCGCTTGTGA
The DNA here is from genome assembly GCF_019112545.1 of Guyanagaster necrorhizus. NCBI lineage: Eukaryota > Fungi > Basidiomycota > Agaricomycetes > Agaricales > Physalacriaceae > Guyanagaster > Guyanagaster necrorhizus. Next base: position 366,777 of record NW_025064909.1, read on the forward strand.
CTATTGTATAGAATGAATACATTTATTCGTTCTTGATACTGAAAACAATGAACTACGAGCTGGCTAATGCTCTAATGGTGCGTTTGGTAACCGGGCGAGATACAAGAGTGATGTGCGACGTCTGCAAGCCCGGGTCCCCACAGATAAATAAGCCCATCTCTGACCTATCCCTCGGAAGACAATATCTTTTTTCTGTCGATACGTTGGATCCTCAGGAGGAAACAATCGCTCGCCCGCTGGGACTGTTATCACGTTATACGTTCAGTTGATCTCTTGAAGAATATCATCTAACAGTAAGGCGTCAAATACAGGAGAGAGAATGAGGCTTACCCGGATTCAAATCTAGAACCTGAGCACCGACAATATGATCAGCACTTCGTTGGTAGTCACTCTCTCAGAATATTCAGGACAAGTTGAAACCCGACACGGGCGAAATGACGCTATCAAAATGGCTGAACTAGTAGACGGCGCGGCCCAAGGTTGGACGTCAATGCCGACAAACGCTGTGAGGCGCTGTTTGCAAGTCCCAGATGAAAACGGGTCACAAAAACATGTGGACTGAGTTCCCTCTAAGGAAAATGGATGCAAGAAAGAGGATGTGGAGAGATAAAGGCCGTTGAATGAACGTACCCCTGGTTAGCACAAAAAAGAAGTGAAGGGGCTACTGAAAAAACAAGCGTGCCTCAGAATGGAAACTCATTGAAAAATGTCTCGATGACATCAGGAGACAAGGAATGCCCTGGACAATCCTTTGTAGTAAGATCCATTCCGCCAGCCGCGCCTTCAGATTATCCTCCGGACCACAGACACTTGCGTGAAAGTAGTAGGGCAGTACATTGTCGTCTTCCCCGGTCTCATGATCAACACGCACCATTGGGACTATTAGTAGGCGATGATGCCTTTGGACGAAATGCATAGTACTTCATCACGATTTTAGTTTATGTGTACATGTTCGATTCATGTAGTAGGTAGGATTTACGCGAAACGAAATACTTTGGATTCAAATGTGAATTGCGCTGATCTGAGAAGTGCGTTTGGTAGGGCGAGACAGCCCCAAAGGGAGCTGTACAACGCCTGCAAGCCCGGGGCCCACGACAAGGGAGCACCAGACGGAGACAGTGCACATCTGCCTCCGTCTTATCCCCCGGGAAACACATACCTTTGAGATCGAGGTCTTGCCTCGCCATAACACTCATATTTGAACGGATGGACAGTCGGAATATATGGATGGCATGCTGCCAAAAATATGAGACGGCGAGAGAATGGTGAGATGAATAATTGCATATTCAGCTCTTTCCATTCCACGCGTCGGCGTATTTTAACAGCTTTCCGACGCCTTCGTATTATTAATGGTCCAAACTCCTTGTTGTACCTGCTTCGTCTGTTTTTGTTTGTAACGACGAGCAGGTATTCCTAGAAGAATGAACGCACATCAGTATCTGCAGCAAAGACGAGGGAGAGGGACATACATGTATTTTTGTTGCGATTATCGCTGTAAAGAAAAAGATTCATATCGTCGAAGCCGCAAAGTCGGGCGACTTACCACTGCTTTACTAGGGTGGGTGTATTGGAGACCACCTGCCATCCCGCGGTCAATACCCCACCCCGTCTTGAAGGATGCAAACGAGTCTTATGACTTTGCGCAATTCTAAGAAAATAACCATCAACAAGGGAGATGGAAATCAGGAACGAAGACGACGTACAATTTCTTTTGGCAGAAAGCGAACCAAGTCTACGAAATGTCGTTGTTAAATGGAAGCAGTGTGAAAAATATAACGACTTACTGCGGTGATTTCAATCAATGCCATTGGCCATTGGCACTGAAAGAGAGGAGAAGCCGATGCCTCAGAGAGATCCGATTACAAACTCCTCACCGGTTCGGTCGCTTGCTCGAACGGTTCTACCACGCTTGTACGTGATAACCGTTCGAGTCGGTCAACGACTTCATTGCGAAGACGGATGGGTATCGCTACCCATCTTTGCGTGCCGATCCATGGCCTAGCCATTCATCTTGAGATTGACCGTAGTCACCATTGCTTTTTTACGGTGGGTGTTGGAGACCACCTGCCATCCCGTGGTCAATACCCCACCCCGTCTTGAAGGATGCAAACGAGTCTTATGACTTTGCGCAATTCTGAGAAAATAACCATCAACAAGGGAGATGGAAATCAGGAACGAAGACGACGTACAATTTCTTTTGGCAGAAAGCGAACCGAAGCTACGAAATGTCGTTGTTAAATGGAAGTAGTCTGATAAAGATAATGACTTCACTGCGGTGATTTCAATCAATGCCATTGGCACTGAAAGAGAGGAGAAGCCGATGCCTCAGAGAGATCCGATTACAAACTCCTCACCGGTTCGGTCGCTTGCTCGAACGATGTACTCAGTACCACGTCGCCGGAAAGATGGATGCCGATCCAAGGCCACCATCAGCCCTATCGATGGTGGATGACCAGCCTGTCCAAGGAAGGGTCATCAACGCCGACGAATCACGAAAGGGAGAGGGCACAAAGGCCAAGGATAGTCGTCGAAACGACCGCACGCATCTACCACGACGCTTGACGTCGCTCACCGTTCGAGTCGGTCAACGACTTCATTGCGAAGACGGATGGGTATCGCTACTCATCTCTGCGTGCCGATCTATGGCCTAGCCATTCATGTTGAGATTGATCTTGGTCGCCTAGTCGCTCCATTCACCCAACGGTGGGGTCGCTTGACTAAAATTAGGAGCGCCATGACTCCTTAAGTAGGAGGCCGTTGACTTAGGAAAGTGTTAACAGCAGCACTGAAGAAACGGTAGGGAAAAACGTACATATATCTTGCTGGTTAATGAGAACATCGACGAATTCCTATGGGTAAAGGAGTAAACTGTTCGCTCTCACGCAACGACGACGATGACCTACCATGGAGGTACCCGGTAGCGGAGAACGATAGCCACATATGAGGATGAACATCCCACAGCTTCTGAAGAGAGGCTGAGGGCGTCGTCGTCTCAATAGTAGCGTTGAGTATGACATTTGATCGTTCGAAGCCAAGAGAGGATGGGGACAGAGAGAGCAAGCGAAACTTTTATACCTTTAGGACCTGTTGTGGCTTATTTGTCTCATGTTTCGTCCGTAAGGATCGATCAACCTGCGTCTATCACTGTTTTTCCAGTTTCCGACAAATCTTGACTCAGGACAGTCGGCCGACAAAAAGATACGGCGTACATGGTAGCCGCCGGGGTAGACAAATTGGGTGAACGGAGTTTGATCGATCGCGTCCAGGGTACACGTGATCGCATGTCGACTGGAATTGACGATAGGCCCCTATTTCGATCCTTGCCACTCACGAGTAGCATATCGTTTTGGTGCTTAAATTTTGAGACGGTTCGTTTTCGTGTGACGATTCCAGTGAATTTCTCACTTCGTTGACAATCTCACCACAAGGTCCAAGCCTACTGGCCCTTTGAGCCACTCGGGCTCTGGAAATTTTACTGGTCACTATCATCGCGGATTGCAACAGCAGCAACCGACGGGAAATTTTTCTGTGGAATCAGGAACCGCTATATTTTGTGCCTTCAGTTCTGCTTCTGAGTCCAATTTTAGCTGTGAATTCATGGAAGTTTGTCTGTCGGAGTTGAACGGTGACTGGGTATTGTAATTTCCAGAGACTGCGAAGACATCTGCATCAAACTGTATCTACACATTGCAATCTTTGAGTTGGCACGGCTCCGGCCAAGAAGTTATTGACTCAGATAATCCAAGCCAGACTCATGCTTCTCATCTGCCAAGACCCCACTGCATGCTCCACACCCCCTATTACACCGTTTCACAGAACTTTCCATTTAATTCAGAATTTTTTCCATAGTTTTTTATTTTTGTGCTCTGATTATCACCTGCGATTTTGACCCGAAGATTTTCAGCCACAATCCTGTAGATGACTATCACAGCAATGAAAACCACGTCCTTTGACAACATTACTTGGTTCAATATCTGTTTTTCTATTCACTCGCAAAACCTAAGACAGCTCTCCTCTACGAAGGACGCCAACTCGCCACAATCAACTGTGTATTGAAATTAAGAAACCATAGATAGAGACCGACGTCAACATATTTTCGAAGATTAAAGGGTATAGATGTAATAAGTTCCACCACGAAGGCAAAGTCCAACTGAGCTCATCCTATAAAACAGCTTATACATGCAGAACAGTCGCCATTCACTCATTCCGTCTCACTAATCCACCAACCGTCATCCAAATCCGTGGCTTCAAAGCTAGCTGTTGTGACTGCGCGTGCCTACACCGAGCGCCGCAGTAACGTGTCGAGAGTGGCATCTGCGGCGACGTTTAAAGATCCATCTACGAGAGCGTCAGTGTCGACTTTGGGTGCAGTTTCACGCGCCTCCACCGAGCGCCTCAGTAAAATGTCGAGAGCGGCACCAGCGGCGACATCTGCAGAAACACCGGCGGCAACATGTGAGGAACCATCTACGTCGGCTGTGGGTGCAACTACATGCGTATTCACCGAACGCCGCAGTAGCGTGTCGAGTGCGGCATCGGCGACGACGTGCAAAGATCCATCTACGAGAGCATCATGGTTGACTGTGGGTACTACGGCCCGTGCGTTTACGGATGCGTCAGGGGCGACGCCTGCAGAAACATCTACAGTATCATCAGACAAGCAAGTAGTGTAGTCAGAAGACAATATCTAACCTGCAATGGGCCGTAAGACAGCTCCGGCAGCGACAGACAGATATGCGGGCAAGAGGAGCACAACTACGGACTCTAGTAGGTCAGCTCACTTGGCTCTGAGATATGAGTAGACAATTGTTCACCCTTGAATAACATCGTAGAACCGAGCTGGATGTGTTTTTGGAGTCGGGGTCGAAGTCATTTATACTGAAAAAGGAGCGCAAAAACTAAATTGCCAACTGAGAACGTTGCTTTAGTTTGACAGTCGAAATGATAAAAAAATCAAAAGTTCAGAAGACAAACATCTTCGGTTGACTGTGTCGCCCAGATTAAAGAAGAGCATCCATAACATTCGTCAACTATTCTTCCAGGCTAAATAAAAACATGTATCAATCAGAATTCTAATGGTCCCGAGGGCGAGGAAACATGTACACACGTAGTCTTGCTCGCTGTGACCGGACACACCACAAATCAGATCTGTCTCCCATCGAAAGAACCTCAAAAATATTCATCGTATTTTATCATTCCCATCTTTAGCCTCGTGGAAAGAGTAGCAGTTCGTCCTCGAAGAAGAGCCACGTGGTCACTTGAGAAGGCAGAATAAGAAGTAGCACAAGGCAGAACTACGATGCCTTCCATGTAATCACAGAATGAATACGAGAAGCATCCAGAGTATAATTAAATCATGATATCAATCAACTGATGTCGAAGCATGAAGGAAGATACTATGCCTTATGCTCAAATCGCATTTTAAGATGAGGACCATAGAAACTTTGGTGAGCCTCATGATACACATATCAAGTGAGGTAGGCCTTTTGGGGCATCAAGGCTGCATTGAGCACTTCCATCAGCTCTGTTTGGCGGCGCCTAAGCTATAATTCAATCTTCGGCAAGTAGAAGATGCGAAAGGAATGATAATTGAGAACGGTTCTCGAAGGAAAGCACTGCATGTTACTTCATGGAACCTCGAACCATTGCTTATGACGCAGATAATCTTAGGTTAGTTCAATTCTCCTACGCACTGTGGCAAATTGAACGGAATGCGCGGCCAATCCCGGCGCGAACCGCAGGATGACCGGTCCGACATTTCTGCAGCTACGGCGACGCGTACGCTTTGTTCGATTTTCTCCCTTTTGGATAGCTACTGACCGTTCTGCATTACTAGTAGTATTTTGGGACTCCTTCGTTTCTCAAGAGCTAATGGCGGTGTTACACAACAATCACCCGCTCATGGTCTGCATGAATTTAGACTAGCTGTCCATGGCCGGATACGCGTGGTGCTTCAGAGATCCGGTGACCTCATCATCATCCTCCAGACCTTCAGAGGAGACTGAGTCCAAGACATGTCGCAGGGTGTACACTCAGGGATGTTCCAGTCCCGTCCGTTGACTGACTCCAAACGTAGTAGCCATAGAGGAATTTATCCTTGACTCTTAGATTCTCCCCCTCTGAGTCCGGTCCTAGAGCGTCTTGGATACCACTACCCTCCCGTATGTCACAGACACGTCATCAACGAGGGCTGCAATAGACTTTGGTGAAATACTACTCAACGCTGCGGCAATGAAGCATGTAATGTATCTGTTCCTGGCTGGTCATCCAGTCGCAGGGTGTTGCCGATAAACGCAAATAAAAAGGATTCGCCCCCATGCGTTCAGCGTGACACTGCTGTCCTCTCTCTCAGCTCAACGGCCCCTGAATGTGGCAACCTAGACAGTTTCTGATGTCGATCTCGGTTTCTATAAGCCATAGTCTCTGGTGCTTGTCCTTTCTCCGACTCAGGTCAGAGGTGGAGTGTGCCAGTCTTCCAAATAAATGACTCGCTGACTCTTGGCTGTTCCAGTCCACCTTTACGCCGTTATGCACGTAAAAGCCAATCCCCTATCGTAAAATGATGGTCATTGTATCCCACCACATGGTCAATGATTGTTGTACGAGTTCTTGGGTGCTATGATGAGCTTTGTCCTAGCTAGGCCAAAAGGCATTGTTCCGATCGCGGCTCACTGGGGAAACACACATGCCTCATTCTAGTTTAACGGGTCACTGCTGTGTCTATGAAATCAAAAGTACATTTTCGTTCTGGCAACTTTTATTGCGGCACCACGTTGTCTCAGTAGTCTTGCTACCCCGGAATGGCATTGTTTAATCTTTATCGGCGATCTTACCCCTCGCTCATACATATATAAACGGACATGAATCTTGGGCTCTCGCAACTTTCACTTTACCCAACTCTTCTGAGTCGCACATTCTTCATTCTTGCCAATGCATCATGCTTACTCCCTCCCCAGCATCTTGCCGATGCATCATGCTTACTCCTTCCCCGGCATCCCGCCAATGCATCATGCTTACTCCTTCCCCGGCATCCTGCCAATGCATCATGCTTTCTCCTTCCCCAGCATCCTGCCACTCCAATATATCGATACCTACAGCCGCTTTGGACCTTGCCTAGATCGCATGCCTTCGGTCAGTCAGCTGTATCGCCACAGGGCATTGAATAAGCATCATCCAGTCAATTCTATCTACATCGATGGACGTGGAAACGACCGGTACGACCCAGCCTTCTCTGCTTTACTCCATCTCCTTGCCAAGGAGTCTATCCATGCGAAAAATCCCATCAAGAGTCTGACCATCGTCGATCTTGACTGGCGGCGTCTTGTAGACCGTTCCACTTGTAATGCCGCCTTCAGGTCATTTTCAGGCATCATCTACCTCCGCGTGAAAAATATCCGGTGTCGCGTCGATGAGTTACGGTCCCTCATCCTTTCGTTCCCTAACCTCGCTATACTGGACTTGCAAGGCGTCGTCTTTGACGAACAAGAACGGCTTACTCAGCCGGATGGCGAGCAGCAGTACCCGAAACTTTCTCGACTGACTATAACTCTCGACGACAACGCCGTCTCGGTTCTGGACCTTTTCCGGACCATAGTGTCTCCTGGTCAAATATACCACCTTGAACTCAAAGGGGCGGACAAAATTCCAGGGACGGTGGAGGTCATGCATCGCATTGTTTCTCTGTCAAAAGCAGCATTAAGTCTGGGTATAGGACACATAAATATGGGTTATTTTGGTTACGTACGCATGCCTGGCCCCATCCTCCAGATCGCAGGCCTGAACAACCTCACCTTGACGATCGCCCTATCTTTTAGCTACAACTATATTTTAGCCGTCAGGTGGTGGACAGAAGTGTTCAAAGCTCTTCCTGCTGAGAATAACCTGCGGAGGTTGACGATCAGGCTGTCGGGTTCTTGGGCAGACGCTGGATTGGCCATCGAAGGGAGGTTGTACAACGACTGGAGAGCCTTGGACGGTGCTTTGTGTAACCCGAGTGTCCATTTGGACAGTTTTGTTCTTGAGACTCAGATGTCCGATCCGGAGAATACTGGTTTTAAGGTTCAGGTTTGGATGGAGAATGAGGGTCTTCGAGGGGTTTTCAAAACTTATGACGCTAAACAACGATTTGAATTCAGGAACAACTGGCCCTAAGCCGTCGCTGTCGAACTGTATATTGTCCCTTATAAACTCGTTAACTCCTGTGTATTGAAAAATATTATGTTGTTGGATATGACAATCACTGACAGTGAACGTTCATGAGTATACGGTGTAGGGGGTCAGGGTAGTGGAAATATGATGAATAAATTGTCGGTCTAATAAATGTGCTGTCTCGAGATGTAAAGGAGTGCTGCTTCTTCGTGGTTTGTTACTCGTCGGTCATCCATGGCATCGTAACCTTCTTGTCTAAGCCATCAAAGAGTGAGAATACGGTCCTGTACATACGCTGACTCTTAGGCAGACCATGCCTACACAGCCAGTACATAACCGGCTCATAATTATACCCCTCGGAAGGAAGCTCCCAGAGCGGCCTGACTCTGAAGACGAGCCGACGCAAGTTTATATCGCGGCGGCACAAAGCCTGATCAAATGCGGCCCAAACCTCCAGGTTCCATTCAGGCATAGAACCACTGGACAAAGAATCCATGTCGATTTCGAGTTCGATCGTCAGCGCCTTGAGTCGGTTAGCGGTCGGGATAGTATTAATGTTGGTCGTCCACCACTCGACAGCGGCATCTGTCTCTACGGAATTGTTGGATAAGCCTATAGTGATGCCAACGGATTTAACGTTGCCGAGGTTCAATGGGCAATGCGATTCTGTAGACGAGGCATTAACGCGAGTGTCTTTATCCAGCGAACTAATACAAAAATACCTATCTTAAAATGTCCACAAATGAAGTCATCGAGCGGGAACTCCAGGAGGCTAAAGAAAGCACGAATCCGATTCACCATCGCATCGTCGCACACGACGCTTGGCTTTCCCCCATGGATCTCAAGCTTGTCTAGTGCGCGCAAAGAGGCAGGGGAATCATAACCAGTGAACAGCTCCAGGATGGCGAACTCGCCCTGGTTAAAAGTCACAGAGAAGCGCGACAGCTCCGGTCCTTGCAACTCACTCTGAATTTCTCCGACAGATATATTGGACCTTCGTCGAGGAATGTGAACCACCTCGGCATCGTACTCCTCGACTTGGTTATCTTCGAACATGAGTTGTATGAGTGTGGGCATGGAAGATACGAGCGCCTTAATGTCGTATTTTGTGCACGCGACGTATGTCAAGCTGAGGATGCTGATATGGGGAAATGATGAAAGTGCGGAGCGGAAGGACGCGCGGCTTCTAACGTTGAACCAATTTAGGCCTGTGAGCCCCATGGAGTTTATTGGAACCTGTTCGTTCTTGAGGAACTCGAGGAGCAGAGGGAAGTGTCGGTCGTATCCTAGGGTCAATGAGTTATCATCCTTGATGTCTAGCTGTTGAACGGATTCATCGGTGGTCGGACAAGGAGCGTTTACAGGAATATTAAGAGCGTGGCAGATCGATAGAGAGCGCAAGATGTAACCATAGAGGTATTGACACGAATATTTCTGCTCCTTGCCTAATTGCAGGAAATCTTCGAGTGTCAGCCGCGCCATGAATGCGGATAGCTGGAAAGATATAAGTAAGATTTTCCGAAAATGCCTGACTTCGATGGAAACGCCTACCAGAGATCAGTGTACTATAGAGATCAGTCCAAGAGTGACGACACCTAACAATGTTAACGGAAACCTATTGTTCATTCCGTGGGTCGCCGACATACGGCCAGCCAGGGTAGCTCAAACCACCCAGAAAAGGATCGAAGTCTCGAGGTACACAACTTGTGCAGCACCTTCAATTGACCCTGCATCTAAAGGTATTCTGAAAAAATTGTTTTGACTTCAGCCCCAAGGTTCTGTGGTGATTCCAAACAAATCCTCACGATGAAACGAGAGTCGGAGCTGGAATGTTTTGTCACGAACTTTGACGTTGTCAACCGCAGTGCAGACTTACAATCATACTACACAGTGTTAGTTGCTGAAATTATCGTCCTATAATTAGGACTTTGCGTCTTTTTGGTGGACCAGACAATAGACAGGCAAATTTGAAAACTTACCCTTTGTTCGGGTTAGGGTTCGGTGTCCGACGGTGATGATCGGTCTTGCTCGGCAACGATCACGTGTTGAACGAGCTTGTTCGGCGGTTCGGCGAAGTCCGCACCAGGGTTCGATGAGCACCTAGCCCTGGTCATTCAACCGGCTCTTGTTCAGATGCTCCTGGGAGAAAACTTTTCTTCGAAATGACTCAAAAATTGAGCAAAAAGCCTCTCTTCATTCTTACCGGAGTTCGACAAGATGACGTCACGTATCACGGGCCAGTCTAAAACTGAACAAATTTACCCCGCTTACTGTCTGAGTCTCTCTTGCCTTCCACCATCATGAACATCTGCCAGCCGAAAACTAACCGTGACTACATCCCTATCTCAGACCATGGCCTGTAGGAGTTTCAGCTTCAGCTTGGCTTTGGTCTTTACAATACGTTGAACTCAGGATCGGAAACTTGCATACTGCGGCGCTAATTAGCACTGACGGCTCAGGTATACCCTAAGGACACTTTTTGAGGGTACTCCTAACGAGTGCTACGTAGTTGAGAGCTATTGCGTGCCAAACTTTGATTCCCCTTCTGTCTTTGCGCGGATTCTCGACAAGGATAAAGGGGGTCATTTCTCGATCACGCCGAAGGTTCCGTTTACCACTAAGCAGAATTACCTTCCAAGTTCGAATGTAATAAATGGTGTCCGTCATTTCGTCCTTTGCCTGCTGATTATATTCCGACCAGGTCCTTCAAACCAAGTTCATGAATGAGCAAGGCGTCATTTCCGTCACTGGTTCTATCGTCATATCTGACACATATTTACTATTGACATGCTTTCTAGATTTTCTTCCTCGCCAGAAGGCATCTGAAAGTCTCCCGACGACTGCAACTCAGCCTTTACTTCACTGGCTTATCAGACGTGTCGAGGTGTGGATGATCTCGGTATCCTTCGGGCCGAATTTTTGAAGAAAGGTTTAGGTAGTCAGAGGAGCGATCCCTTTGTGTATGCAATGTGCCCCGGCCTTTGACTATGCTCGTGTGGAACATACCACTGCTATTCATGAGGATACCTCTAGTGCCGTCCCTCAGAAGAAGGCCACATTTGAGTCGAAGGATTGCGCTTTAGACTTGAGGTATGTAGTAGATAGTACCATGGTATGTATCCACAGCTTTGTCCCCAATATTAGGCTTACCTGTACGTAGGATAATGTCGCCTGCCCATCGGTCGAACTTCACCTTCTTGATTTGTCGGACAAGGGGCATAAAGGTCTTGGAGTATGCGCAGACTTATCGCTAGTTGAGGGCCAATGCGTATGGTTCATTCTTCGCATCCCACCAGCCAAAGCCGCTTCTGGATACGAGGTTCTTGAGATAAACGGTCTGCCTGCTGCAGCAGTAAGCGATCCTCTCTTGACCAAAGTAAGACCATAAATACACACTGGAGGGGGTTTCTAACATAAATTTCTTTTTCAGGAGCTCATGGATGGCTTGTTCCATGTGAGTCGTATACATGGTGTTGAGCTTTGGCTAACAAACTACTCCAGACCACAATCAAATACTGGGTTGATTGGATTCGGCATTCATCCTACAATGGCTCGTGGAAAGAAGCCGTACATAGAAGCGCTTTAGCATTGAAGCTTCTCATTTTTGAGCCAACAGGTATTTTATTCCCGCCTCGCTTTCGTTGTTTCATCAATAGGTCTATTCCATAGGTGCCGTTGTAGCTAGCCCTACTTTCAGTCTTCCAGAATACATCGGAGGCACCAGGAACTGGTAAGTGGTTAGTCAGATATAGGGCTGTGCTCTCATCTGATTGGGCTGTAGGGATTACCGGTATGCTTTCTCTTCGTTCCACAGACCGGCTGCCACATGCCCATAATATAGTGCATCATGGATTCGGGACTCTTCATTTACCCTGTATGCACTCATCCGGCTAGGATTCACTCATGAAGCAAATGGTACGACGTTACTCTGTGTCCTGAAATCAAACTCACCGAAGCTGACTACGCAATCAGCTTACCTGGAATTCATTTTCGAACGTCTGCGCCACAAAAACCCCGATGGCAGCTTGCAGATAATGTACACGATCCATGGTCAGTCAGATGGGGATGCGATTGTGATGTCACCACTGACGTACATAAAGGGGGGAAGGATTTAGAAGAGATCGAGCTTAATCATCTCGATGGGCACAAGGGTTCAAAGCCAGTACGAATTGGCAATGGTGCTGCAGATCATCTGCAATTGGTAAGATGGTTGACTTTATCTATCATCAGGTCCTTTGACCGAATTTTTAGGACATCTACGGCGAACTGTGAGTTTGTCTTATCATCGAGAATCAGACCCTAGTTAATTATAAGGGGATCAGGATGGATTGTATCTACCTTGGTCAGAAGGTATTTGAGTTTTTTAATCGATACTGTCGTTCTCTTATCTGCTTTCATGAAGTTTGGTCGACCTTTGGTGCGTGGTTGATCAGTCCGATGATTCGTCGGCTTGACGAGAACTCTTTCAGAGTTACGACGACTGGTGAGTAACATTTTGCACTTACTGGGGGACAAATTGTCCTTATTGCGTTGGTCTTAGGGTCCTCGTTCGTGAACTGTACGCCTACTATTCCTTTCATAACAACAGTGACCCTCACTCGCCCGCTACAGCGTCGATTGTAAGGCCAACGATTGGGCAGTTTTCTCTCCTCCGAGTCTAATCTTTTAACAGACGTTGTCGAAAACTTGAAGAACCCTGATTTGTCTGAGCCTTTATGTTACGGCGTAGGGATTAGTACTTACGTTCCTGCTCTCTAGGTCCATCTGGTTCGCCCCATCCTACGAAGTTTGTCCTTCTAATATTTCCCGATCATTTAGGGAAGTAAGAAACAAGAAGCGTCATTTCACAGTGGGTGTCCTTATAACGTTACGCTCATTTCTGAAACTTAAGTCTCTGTTATGACAGTATTCCAAGGTATGTTGCGTTCCTCGTCGTCAGTGGACCGGTAAGCGCTTACGCTGCTAATTTCAGATAATGCTGTGGTGAGTTTCAGCGATGCGCCGACCAAGTACCGAATGATTCTTTCCATTTCACGAATACTCATCTAGGGTGGCCATCGATCGAGGTAAGTCTCGCCCTCCCCCCTCTTTCATCTACCGTGCTACCGGGGACAATGAAACCATGTAGCCGTGGAGGCGGTCTAGTTTCTCGGTTCGGTACAGAAGGAGAACTTACTAATATATCGTCGTTAGGCCTGCGGCTAGCAGATAAGCGTTCGCTTCCCTGTCCTAGGCGTTACAAGTGGCTAGAGGCCCGTGACCTTTTATACGAAGAAATCATGCAAAAAGCTTGGAATGTGGAGAGGCAGCACTTTGGGCAAAGCTATGAGGAGACTCACGTCTTGGACTCTGCGTTGCTCATTATGCCACTTGTGTTCTTCATGCAAGGGGTGAGTATGCTCGGAGATCAGGTACACTAAGCGCTAAGGAAGCGCGCTATACAGTCCGACCCTCGATTTGTCAGTACGTTGAAACAGATATTGAAAACACCAGAGAGGGGTGGATTGACATCAAATGTAAGTCCGTAACGTTGGTGCGGACGGGCCGCGTGGGTCTGATCCGTCTTCCCTTAGAATCTTATCTTTCGTTATGATGTACACAAATCTGATGATGGTGTCGGTGGAGAGGAAGGGACTTTTTGTTTGTGTACGCTCTGGTATGCTTTCTAGCAGAAATATGGGAGATAGGGCTGATGGCGTGTACAGGGGTGTCGAAGCTCTAACCCGTGCTGGGCAATACGACCGGGCTATGCTTCCCAAAGCTGTTACGATGTTCGAGGTACGTTCGGCTTTTTTTGCTGAATATTCCATGAAACCCGAATTTTTGGTCAGGACTTCCTTCAATATCTTAACCATGTTGGTTTATGCACCGAGGAGGTATCCGAGGCAGGGGAAGGGTGGGTCTTTAGCGCTGCAATGTGATGAAAATTATAGTCTAACTTTTCCAGACTGGGGAATGCTGTACAAGGATTTACGTGAGCTTGGGTTTCGTGACATGTATCGCAGTAGCACTAACTGCTTTTGACTGGTAGCCATGTTACTCTGATATCCGCAGCGTATAATCTCTCTAGGACGCTATCGAAGACTAAGCCTCTGTGAATTTGGTGCAATACAGTTTATGATTATAAAAATTAAAAAGTTATTTACTCTATATACAGCAAACTCGGAATAGGTTGTAAGTAAAGTAAGTCTAAGAATCTACGATTATGTACGCGATGTATCATGTATAGGAAACGGAGCGAAGCAATGAAAAGAGACCCATTAGTCGATGTTGCGTTCAGACTGCAACAATACTGTTGCTACTATGCAAATCTCAAGCAAACCAATTTGGATAGCTTGGCCTGTTATGTCGAGAGTCACGGTCCTGTCTCCTCGCAAGATTTTCGCAATTGGCGAAGGGGGCGTGGAGCCGTAAGTCGCCGTGAAGAGCTGCGTCGGAGAGTTAGCTTCGCTACAAGGGTCCATTGAGATGATAGCCACTCACACAGATGGTATTTTCGTATGGCACCCATGAATACCATTTGCCTCGGGCGAACATTGCGCGCTGACTGAGGAATTTATTAGCAATTTGATGGCCGACTGTGTCGGCCACGGCTTACGTTTTGTCTGAGCTCAACGGCAGCCAGGATGCGACGGTCTGTTTGTCCAGAAGCTCCCGTATCTCTACGACAGGGTGGCTTTTCCATTCTATGATCGTGAAGTTGTGTCCTTCGTGATTTTGAATGACGGTTTTGCCTTGAGAAGGCGAGTCATTGACGACACGAAAGTACGGTCGGTCATTAGGTCCAGTGATCGTACTGTTGAGAATCGAATGTCTATAGGAAAAGGTAAAGCTGTAGGCGGATTGTTGAGTGGGAGGCGGGGGGAACGGAAGGGCCCCGTAGATCGAGGCCTGAGGTGGGTTGGCGGGCGACCAAGCAGTATTATTGATAGAGTCTGCATTGTCAGGATTGAACCATCCTGCTTGGGCGTAGGGATTGTTGGTGTGCATGGCGAGAGAGATAGTCAATAGAAATGAGAGAAAGACTGCGCTGGTTGGAGCTGGAGCTGCTTGTTGAGTTTGTTGTCGCTACTGACCTTTGAATTTATAGGTGTACTCTTTGTCTTGCAGAGATCCGTATATGTTTCACTGATGGATGTACGGGCGGGCTGCAAGGTTGCTCAGAGGCCCAAAAGGCATTGAAACAGCGGGAATTTGAAGTTGTTAACAACTTGTTCATAGCTACAAGGCGAGGAGCCGCAGACATAGATTCTCCAAAAATATAGGACCGTCGGGGTGGCGTTTCAGGAGCAAGGGCAGATTACCAAAAATATCGAGCCCTCGGAGTGACGTTTCGAGCGCAAGGGCGATCCCATCATTGCATTGTATCATTCGCTGGTATAGAAGATCAAAGATTTGCGCTTGAGGCACATGTCCATGTTCAGGAGGAGGCCCATGTGGCAGCCACGCCACCCAGAATACAGAATTTATTCCCTGATTATCCCGCGCGGGAGAAGAAAGTCCGGTTTTCTGGTGAAAGCTTTCGAATTCGGATATTTAGTACCATAGCCCACGACCCCGAGGACCAATCCGGCCAAGCTGCGTGACCACACAGCCCAGAAGAGACTCTTAGGTAGAAACCGTATAAACTGAGGCAGATTTCCAAGTACGCGAGCGGCATGCCGCTTACTCAGGTCATAACTAAAAATCCGGCCTTCGAGGACTCATCACATCAATTGTAACCAAGAAGAAAAGATCAACGTATCACCAAGACCGACTAGGGGAAACCCCCCCTTCAAACGTCCGATTCAAGATAGATCGGCAAATGTCCGTTGCTCAACAATGAAACCCAGACCAAAGTTTGCATGAAAGAGTCAGATTGTATAACTCGAAATCTTCTTGTAAATTTTCTCGTCAAAGAGACAACGACCCTGGTGAGAACTCGCACATGATACGTTTGAAACTGATTACGAAAACCCCCTTTTTTTTGGTAAAGTATGGAGCTTGTTAGACAACGCTACGCAACCAATGTCTTTACCGCAGAAAGCAGAGCCTGAGGGAAAGGGGCGGTATTCTGACTCTGAACGCCGGTCGTGCCGCGTGCTGATGGGATCAAAATCGGATGCTTTTTCTCAGTGGCTCTTTCCTTCCTTAACTTCTTCCTTCCTTGACTCTTTCCTTCCTTCCTTCCTTCCCTCCCTCCTTCCTCTGCCGTATACGCCTTCGTCTTTGAACGCAACCAGAACGTCTCGTATTGCCACTATAAGAGATGGAGAGTCTATATGATCCCACGTCTGAGCTAGTCAAAGCAACCGTGCGTCGTCTCTCCCCTTTTCTCGAGGAATGAATTATTCATTCATTTGGAATCTAGAATAACCTGCACATTATGGACCCGGACACAGTAGACGATTTCAGAAATAGAAATGTAAGTATATTGCGCGCGCGCGTAACGGTTCCCCGTTTTTGACGGACCCCTCTGCTCATCCAGGGTCCAAATTTATTACCCTTTTCCCTGCCGAGCTTTAGTGCGCCTTCTCCAGGTTGGGTAGCGCCACCAGCTCCTACCGATGTGTATAATGGGCACATTTTGAAGGATTTCAATCATCAGGACTCCACCGCTGTAAACATTCACCAATTCTGCTCTCGTTGGCCACCCCATCGGACGCCCATGACGTACTGTAACTGGATCTCAGTCAATCGTGATACCGTATCGAAGGCCACTCAGGACGACCGGATTAAAGCGCTCAAGTCGGATTTCCAAGCTTTGCTGGAACATGGAAATAACTTCGTTACGGTTGACTCCCTTGATCAAATCGCATGCCAAAACCACGTCGTATCCGGGAAGTGGCTGTTATTTTCTGATTCGACAGCGTTGGGCGAACTTTGGGAGAACGTTGTCCGGTTGGTGTGTTTAACCCGCAGGAAGGGGTGCGTCAAGGTATCCCCTAACAAGGGCTACGACCGCTATGTCATCTGCGTCTACGTCGATGACTATACGGACCTGGACGACGTAAACGATTTACGTGACAGCCTGCGGAAGATTGGCGTCACATGGCCGATTGGTTTCAAGATGGATGCTTACACCCACCTTGGCATATACGGAGGTAATCCTTGGCAAATGCGGCCGAATCGCTACTGGGAATGATGATTACATGTTGCTGTGTTACTTCTTTTCTTGATGATTTTCAAACGAACTCTGATTGTTGTACCATTTCACTTTGGCGATTGCAGTATCCTTGATGTATTTCTAAGTATATACGTACGAAATACTCTCAGTTAAAGTTGACAGATATCAGTGCCTAATTTACATACACTACTTGCGAAATCAGCTCGACATTCAAGATACCCTTAGCACCCAAGGAAGACATACTCCTACGAACGTTTTCGCAGCTGAACAACCCCCTTCTCAAATCATTTTCCGCCGAGAGACAGCGCAGCCTAACATCCAATTTTACCAGCGAAAAGAACTGCGGTGAGCTCAAGAGATCGTCGAGGCTGCTCCAATTCAGCGGGGCCTCATGATATCGATTTAATGTCAAGTCAATGCAAATCTCGGCTACGCACGGTGATCCTACTGTTGCCAGAACGGGTCTGATCCACTTTTCAGGCGTGCTGATGAGGAACCCCGAGCGAATGTGTATGTGGGTCAAATGCTGGTGACCACGCAGGTTGACGTGGATAGGTCGGGAGTTGTCTATCCGATATAGTTCCCAGTAAGCGACAAGTATAGGAAAAAATTCTCTGACAATCATTACCGTGATGTTCCAACTCAATATGCTCCAGCGATCCCGTGGTCTCAGCCAAGATCTCATCCAAAACGACGGCATCTGATGCCGACAAATCCGATGACTTCAAGGTGAGTAATTTTGACAACGACACGTCAGATTGTCTTGCCAATAACCATTTGGGCAGTGAGCGCAGCATAGATGGTATCGAGCCGTCGATTTCCAGCGTCTGCAGATAAAACGTGTCACTAGTATGTTCGGGAAACCGGCTTTCTTTGTCCTCAAAGATACTACAGCGGGCTATTTTAAGGTGTTGCAGACTTGCGCATTGCCCCAGGAGAATGTCAATGGCAACGATGGACAAAGAGCACGTTGACACTGCTACGGCGCATACCATCGGGTGGGCACGCAGGACCTCCCTGATGCACCAGACCGCTTCCGATGCTTGTGGAAGTATCAGGCCACATAACTCAACTTTTGCGATGCTCGTCAGCAAAGCCGAAAAGGGTGGAAGCAACTCCGACATGGGTAGCGTTCCATGAGAGTCGCCCGAAATTTTCAGCGTACGAATGTAGGAAATCAGATGAGGTGAAGAGGATAAGTGGTCGTATAAGGATTTCAGCGACTCGGAACGGTATAGGCAGTCGAAATAGATCTTTTCATGTAGATAACGGCGACATGCGGCAAGCAGTGAACGTGTGACCAGGCTGCAATGCTTGAGTGTCTGACGATCGTTGCGCAGATGATAGACCACAAGGTCGACTAGTTCCTGTGGAAGGCAATTCACAGAAAGCGTCGCGGGGTTATAGAGGTCTGGTGCCTACGCGGAAGAAGAAAGATTCAGAACAACAACATCGCGATAGAAGAAGAATCGGAGCCAATCGTACGGACCATTTGTCACGAGATGAAATGGTGCGGTACCCCCTACTTTTAAAGTTGGGTGGAACGGATTCGTAAAATAGGTGGGCAGTGTTAACTTGTAGGGAAGAAGGATCGATAACGTATGACGGTAAGTTCCAAGGTTCGGCACGGCCCGTTACGTTACCGGGCCTCTGTACTCATCAGTAATTAGCAACGGCGAGGACGCTGTTATGCTGTCGCGGAGCCAATGGCCAGATAGCAAAAGTTAACATTCATGAAACATAAGGAAGTCGACCCCAAAGGTTATGTGAAAGGACCCCCGCTGAGTATAAACATAGAACTCAAAAACGATGGTCTCGAGCCCCGGCGCTAGATCTGGAGACTTTCAGAAGAAAGGCAAGTTGAGTTCCAGCAGAAGTTCCGGAAGGCGAGAGAGTAGGCAGCATATTGACGTGTCAAGCAGCAGCGCGCGAGCTGAACCCCCACATTGGAGGATCCCAATAAGCGACCGTCAGTAGGAAAACCGAACGACTTCGGAAAGGCTACTATCTGGCTGCAAGTGCACATTCGCGCAATGGCCGAAGCACAAGAGACACAAAAGAAAATCGCTAGAAATCGATGGATCTGCAAGACATTATTACCGGTACGCGCGCTTCAATCGAGCAAACGAAATATCTGATACAGAAGGGCATCTTTGGAGGCGTTTCGCCATTGATAGTTTGTGTTAGCAAAATTCGTTGCAGCCCCCCTCCCCCTCCCAAAAAAAAAACCTGGTCAATGATAAATCAGTCGGTATTTGGCTGATAGTCCCACGGTTCATACAACATACATTCGGCCACGTAAGTACTAGGCGTGCAGCTGACGGCTGCTACATATGATCCATCGGATTGTACTAGATAGTACATTGAAAAGCCGTATCAGGTGGCGGTCGCGTCAAGCTCACAAAAAGGGCCGCGTAACTCCGCCCGAATCCAAAGATGAGAAGGCTAAGAGAAGGCTTGGATATTTCGCAATAATCGCGCTTTCATGGAACAGTGGTGAGTAAGAACGGAACGTGGACCTAATCGAGCAGTTGCTACGGTGGCTGTGTATGCATCAAAAAAGGAGGGCAGGAAGGAGGGAGTTACTTGCACTATAACGCGATAACGCCGCAGTCAGATCTGAGCACCAGTGAGGAGATGGAGCGATAGTTTAAGCGGACGATCATCGAAGATTCGGACAGCCTCACAGTCGCGGTGAAGATAAATCGACATCGATGTATAAACCCAAATTTTTTTAAAGAAAAGTCCCCTTGATACGTAGAGAAAAAATATACAAGTGGTAAGTTGTAGTAGTCCGGCAGTTTAAAAATACAGAAAAAAAATCCAAGAATAGGTCCCTGTCCTCCTGTTAGCTGATGTCAGAAAGGGGACTTGCTATGACAGGCAGGAACTGACGGTAAAAAAATATTTTACGACGAGCATCGCAGAGCGCGACGATCAGGACGTAAACCGTCGACCGATGACTGGCTTGCGCCATATTGCTTCCCACTCCCTAAGCGCTTGGACGAAGCCTGGATTTGGTTTCACACACGCTCGTTCGTGTCTCACGAAGGCGAACGCACTGTCGTAGGACATGCCGTGATTTCGGATAAGATAGGCTATCACAATCGAAGCGCTCCGGGAAACACCCTACACGACAATATCAATGTCAATGAAGGGTTCAAATGAAAAAAAGAAGACGAAGAAATGATTGGCTTTGGCTTCGCTCAGGATAAAGGAACCCACCTGCTGACAATGAACCAATACACTCTTCCCCGAACGCAAACACTGATCTATGTGACTGCACGCTGCCTCTAGGTGGCTCTTCAGGTCCGCCGACACGGTGTCAAGGATAGGAATACGGTAGCAATGGAAGCCGTCTTTTTCTGAGAGAGGCAACCAAGGTGCGTCGAGGACCTGTACGAGATGTGTGATTTCTTTCTCTAGCAAAGCGTCTTTTTCGTATATGGCGGCTAGAGAGCCGAGGAACAGAGCTCCGGATGATTTTGTCGGGTTCGATGGCATCGGAGAAGGAGGGAGTATCTGGTGCATGGGCGTACACATCGCCTGTTGCACAGCGAGTGGCACCGAATCAAAGCGAATCATGACGGAGGACGCAGGGGTAGAGTAAGGGGAAGCACCGGCACTGAAATACGACAGCTAGGCGTATTTATCAATTCCGGGTAATGAAGGTCTAGGACATCAACCTAGTCAGGTCTTATATCCCTTTCATACAGCAAGATGGGCGCACCGTGATCGACATCGAATATAACCGGTTCCAAGGATATTCTAAGCCCTCCAAATCACCGGAATACAAGGATGGAATATATTACACGCACGCTGTGGAAGAACCGTTGGGTGCGGCACATGAATGTAAAAGGAGAATCGACTGACGTACTGGGCTGGATTCCCATCATGCATCACTTTTTTCTCTCCTTTCCCCACAATGGGTTCCTGTAATTTGATTTCAGGGCCTAGGCCCGGACCCTTATCCATCAGCTTCGAAATTCCACGACGATTTTGCCTTCAGCCTTTGAAAAATCGCCATTGGCTTGTTCGATGCCGGATCATAATCCTTAATTTCTGTTCAATTGAAGGGGGGGATTCGGCGCGTGACGCTCTCTAGAAGCCTCCATCAAGCCCGCTGTTCGGTTCAAGACAACCCTGATATGTCTTGCAGATGTTTGAAAGTACGATGCGTGCGTATCTGCCTATTTTAAGGTACTGGTACCGTACCGCTCTGACCGTTCCTTGCGATTTACACTGCTCAGGTAATTTATGTGCCGAGGATGTCAACGTTAACCGCAGTGGTTCCAGAGTTGGACCCCAAAGCTAAACCTATGCAGCATGTCTCCATCGTGCATGTTCTCGTCTTACCCTGATGACCTCAAAGGTAACGTTTTCCTCGTCTGCGGCGTGGCCAAAAAAGAAGCTTGACAGGAGTCTATTCATGCAACAACCCTTGTTCTGCATCCGGTGTGTGTTTTGTTACTACTGGGAGGTCTAGATTTTCTGTCGGAGTTCTGATTGGTGGAGCCATTGTACGCGTACCCATTTGGATTTGGTACAACGTTATGTTATTGCCATCGGGTGATTGGTGGCTTTTGAGTTGACACGAATTTAGATTGCCGCGGGTGAGGAGCCCTTGATTACCATTGAGATCTCCTGCCCTCATGTCTTTTTTCTTCGCTTTCGACACGCGTTGGTTGGCGGTTGGCGTCGAAATGGACTAGATCTTGCATTTGCCGTTTCCACCCGCGGTCTCGAGCCCCCCCCCCCCCTCTACATTCGGTTCATCATCCAAGGTACCGTGAACTCCACATGCAAGTGCAAATATTCATTAGTGCTAAGCGCCCTTCCTTGTTCTGTATTCGGCGTTTATATTCAGTGCCGGAATTCGGAATACGGGCAATGTGATATCTCACGCGCCAAGGAGGACGTATCTCATGGATTTTGTGGTAGATCTTGTTTTCTAGAATTGTTTCCTACAGGGCGGGCTCGTATAATGGGTCATCTGGCGGCAAGTTTTTTTTTTCTCACCCTTGGGGTCTGGGTACATCGAAGTTCCCCCCCTCAATTTTCCGTGTTTCAGGTTGTGGTACCGTTCAGCGGAGAACATGTCATATCACTAGTGCACGTATTTAAAGTCGTGGGCCCGCGTCGCGTGAAGACGGGGAGATTTAGTTAGTAATGTAAGAATTGAAATTCGAAATACAACATGATAAGTCACGTGCTTTACACATGATTCATCAGCAACTCCGGCCCTGTTATCCGCTCAATCCTCGACTACCACCTTTCCGACGCGTCAACGGTAATACTGTGATGGTTAGAGTATCGTCCGGGGCCTGTGGTCCTCAAAATTGGAAGCTCTCGACGCGTCTTTTTGTTTCCATGTCAGCCGGGGCGACTCGCTGCATGCAACAGAAGATTATGTCGCGTGCTAGACGCTTGTTTGGTACGTTATCTACGAATTTGGTGATGAATCATCAGTCATAGATTCTGTGACTAATCCATGCATTTCTTGCATGGATCCGTGCGGCCTATGTGGGACATGCGCCGTCGAAGATGGAGGCTGCGCATCTGCTTGGCAGTCCAGATGATGGAAGTTTTCCAGGCGCCCAGGACTCTATGTGCAAGAACCTTATCTTGCAATTGAGGTTCTCCGACATTTTGGCTGGGTCAGTTGCTTGTTTTCTCTCCCAGAAATCCTGAAATTCATTGTCTGTAGGTCTCCTGACGTCCTAAAAACCTTGTTCCCGCGATATTCTCGGCTGGGATTTTATCTGCTTGTTCCCTGGATGGTTGGTTCAAAGTCACGCGGGACCGATAGGTAGAGCTTGCCGTTATGCGCGGCGTTAACCAGCGTTAATTTTTTCTTTGCACAGTGAAAAATGCCTTGACGCATAACCGGATCTACATCTACCTCTGTCGGGACCGTCTTTCCGAGGGATATACGCGACTGGATCGAACAAACCAAGACTTAGCGTGAGCCCGCTTGTTCTAGCCTCCCCGTAGTAATTTCTGAAATACATCAATAATTTCCTCCTTACCCAAACCCCGTCTCTGCAGGAGTAAACAAGCATCTTCTCGAGATGAATGTAATCAAAATCGAGAAGTGCACGAACGCAACACGAGCCTCCTCGTCTGCTTTTTCTAATTGGTGGGAGACGTTAAGTTCGTTACTCAGCCCAATTTGATCTTTTTCGCAGTATTCCCCTAAAAAGCATGTCCCAATGTTAAATCCAAACCTGCCGGATACCTTCGACGTCGAGTCTTTAGGCGGTAACAATGCCCAGCGACTTTGCACTCCCCCTTATCAGTCGGATTTACCGGACTGTACATCGTGCGTCATGTGACGAGGTGATGGAATATCTTCAGGGTAGGTATGATTGAAGTAAGCAGCTACTTGAACTAAAAAATCACATCCAATTTTTAGAACTGTCTTCCTTGGAATCGAGAACGCCAGGCGGTCCATCAGCCAAAAAGGCCGTCTTTAGCCGCGATAAGATAAGATTGACCGTTGTATGTGCACCATGACGTCAGCTTTGTTTGGGATCCGAAACCCCAACCAGTTTCATCAACCCGTTTCCATTTCTCCTTAGCTGAAATCATGGACGATTCTGTCAATGGACCAATACAAGAAACGTCGATGACTACCACCAATACGCTCCATGATGAGTATTCGCGCGAAAAGGATGCCGAACTCATCAAGAAAACCCTCAAGTTGGATGAAGAGGGCACGAAGGACTTTTTTAAGCCAGCAGTGTTGTCTCAGTGTGTCGGGATTTTGTCTTCTGTATGTAGTGCTGACGTTCCAAATGCCTAGGCGATGGTGGTTTGCCTCGGTTGGAGTTCCAATGATCGCTGGGACCTTTGGGCCTGTAGCCAACCTGATGAGTATTTGTGCACTGGTTCAGCCTTGGCGGGTTATGATCCCTCCCAGTGAAACAGAAGGAAACGGAGTCCCTATTTCTGATCCAGCTTGGTACGCCCTTGTTCTTACAGTTCTAAATATCTCATTCATCTCCACCACAGGTTACTCGTACTCAACTCTGTCTCACTCGGATGTTCGCTCGCTGCGAACCTCTTCCTCTCATTCAATTTTGCCCGGAAGGTGCGGTATGCAATTGCGCAACCGCTGACAATCATTCTATGGCATGTCATCGCTCGCTCTGTCTCAAAACATAATAGGAGTTGACGCATCCGTCTGACAGGTACCTCTCAGCAGTCTTTCTCCTAGTTCCACTATCCCTCACGAAAATACTGACCATCAAACCGACCTACAACCATGCATTCTCTCAACCGTATTACTACGCTCTTATCGCCACGGTTTTGTATATCCTTATATCTTCCCTCCTGGTTGTCAACGTCATCGGGGCATACAAATTTCGCTTCTATGCTCCTTCATTCGCCACCCTAACGATGCCACAGCGTACTCTTATGCTGCAGGCCATTGGTTTCTCCTTCTATCTTGCCATGGGTGCAGGGCTTTTCTCTGCCATCGAGGACTGGGAGTTTGTGAACGGACTCTATTGGGCGGATTATACCCTCCTGACTATCGGTATAGGCTCCGACTACCCGTTAACGACGCAGCTGGGTCGCGGGCTCATGATCCCATATGCGGTAGGTGGGATCATGATGGTCGGTTTAATCGTGGGCCGTGTCCAAGATCTAATGTTGGAGAGAGGGCGAGCGAAGATAGAGCGAAAGGCTCTGAAATCTCAAAGGCGGAGGTGGTTCAAGAAGTCAAACAAGAAGCAAGAGGAGGAAGACTTCAAGACAATGAGAAAAATCGAGCGACGGGCGGATATGATGCGGAAGTATCTCGCCCTAGCGGCATCATCGGTTGCCTTCTTTTTCCTGTGGCTCATGGGAGCGTTAGTGTTTCGGTTTACGGAGGTTAGACTCGTTCACGTTCCTTTGCTTTGTCGGTCGTTTGGCTGACACCTCACGGTTCGTTCTAGGCGCCACAGCATTGGACCTACTTCGATGCGATGTACTTTTCCTACACCACCCTTCTCACGGTCGGCTATGGGGACCTCTACCCGAAATCTAATTCTGGGAAGCCTTTTTTTGTCATATGGACCCTGATCGCTGTTCCCACGATGACGATCCTCATTTCGAACCTTAGCGATACCATTGTGGGGTGGCTGGAGATGGGAACGATATGGCTGGGCCACTATACTATCCTCCCCGACCGCAAGACCATGAAAGAGATGAATGAGAGCAGTGACTCCGTTGATGCCCGGGAGCTGAAATTAGACGTGGAGATGCTCGGAAATATCATTGCGCAGGAGGAAGAGAAACGCGGCATGCACCGTGGGACTACGCTTGCGAAGGCCATAAAGAGAGTTGTTAGGGACACAGGGAGGAAGACGCCGAAGAAGTATTCCTGGGAAGACTGGCAGTTCTTCTTGGCTCTTTTGGAGATGCCGCAGTCGGAGAGAGAGAGTTTCTGGCTCGCTGACGAAGGGCCGCTGTTCAGTGATGTGTCCGAGTCGACTTGGTTGTTATGGAAGCTGTGCGGGAAGCTGGAGAATGTGATGGATCAGGAGTTCAGGGATTTGGAGAACGGCGTGCAGGCGGATAAGGAGGAGTGATATGGTGGACTACATCCCCCCCCCCCCCGGCCGGACTTATTTGTGCGAACTTTTTTTGGTATCGTGGAACACTTTCAAAGGACTACTACTTGCCAATTGTACCCGAAGAAGAAGAGATGGCCGCGGAATCAACGTGGGAGGCCGAAGCTTGAATGGAAACATACGGGCGCCTGGGATGCCAAGGTCGTCTTAACGGTACCTTTCCCCTCGTTCGCCTGTGGCACCGTCTAAATCTGTCGCAGAAAAAAACAGGATCCACCGTGACAAACATGTCTTCGTTCGTGATTGGTGTCTCGAGTCACTTCACATGGGGTTGAACATTTATTTGGACGAGAGATGTGGGGATCTTCTTCGATCGTTTCTTGCTTGTATATCTCTGGTGCTTAATTGTGTCGCTGTGTGGGATTCCATCTGATTTTGCTGTAAAATTTATGTTGGCTAACACCGGATCGCAGCAGTACACTATTTCACGTTCAATGATTCTCTTGCAGTGCGCGTTAGGTCGGATGAACTGGGTGAAATCCTTCCACATGTCATCAATGTCTCGCGTAGATCATCAGCTCGAATGCCTGACTGACCGATGAATACAAAAAGGGCTTCTATTCTGAACAAAGGACTTCCGGATTTCACGGCCCGAGGTGCGTAGTCAGATCCAGAAAGGCTCGCTACCGCAAAGAGACGGATAAATCTGCTTTTGGAGAAAAGTGGCAGGTGGTAAGGGAAAGCGAGGATGCCTGTCGAGGTCGGTGGTACCTCGACCTTACCGTTTCTCTCCTTCTCTAGTCCTACGGTCTTCTCTTATCCTTGGGGCTACGTGTCTGTCAGGGTGTCCGATTCAGGTGCCATGCTGTACCAGCCACGTGAATTCGATTCGATTATCTTGTTTGCATATTTACTTTGCCTACAGGCAAATTTCATACAGCGAGTGGCTCAATGGGTTCCTGTAGATTGGTAATTGCTTCTTTCACACGTGCGAATCGCCATTGTTCTTACCTGAGGCGCAGTGTATATATAAACACGAAGGCCCGAAAGGTTCCCCCCCCTTTACTTTTCTCTCACTCCCATAGCCTCTCTGAAGGTATGTTATATGTATGTTCCTTGTTTCGCGTCAGATTTCATCTAAGTTGACTTTTGCTGTAGGACGCCGACAGCCTCCTTAAGGTCTTAAAAGCCAACACCCTAAATGTCGGTCAGCTTCAAAGGCATTCTTTTCTCGACCTGTACGACTTTGCTATAACGCCTCCCAACGTACTGTCCGGTGTGGCATTTGACACTCTCTGTTTCGTCGATCCACCCCGCACAATTTTCTCTGACCCGTATTTCGAGCGCTTCCTTGACTTGGTGAGTGGTCGCGTCATGAAAGCTGTTCACTTCACTTCGGACTCTTTGCATTCTCACACCGGAAAGATATGGAGTGTAAGGCTGACGTTCCGCAATGTCACGTATCTGCAACTCTTACGGGTAGAGTGCACTGAAACTCAGTATTGCGGTCTAATCCAGTCGCTTCCCAAGCTTGAAGCCATAACAGTGTCTGAGATCTCGATACCAAATTATCTCGAAAGAATCGAAGAAATAGCCAGTTTGTCTAGTCAGAATACTCCCGAGGAAGTTCGGAAAGGCCAAACTGGTCCGGCCTTACACACGTTAAGCGTGGGGCTCAAAAATTTCTGTGACGGTATTCTGTTGTCTCTGTTTGCTAGTAGACGCTCGGTTGCTCGAATGGGTGCTTTGAAACAAATCTACGCTTGTGCTCCTACTAATGAACCTTTCTTCTGCGGTGCGTCGGTCGTTATAGCGCTATCTGTCTTTCTCGAATTAGCAAGCCGCCACGGAGTGAGACTCCACGTTGGGAATCTGTTGCCAGGTATTCGTCTTCAAGCCTATTAATCAAAATTGACTGCTGATCCCCCCTCCCTATTCCTTTAAAGTCAGAGGTATTGCGCTCCCACCTCTCCGTATTCCTGTCAACATGCCGCTACTATCCATTATATGCAATATGGTATTGACGGACAATTACAAGACAGCGAACTCTATTGAATGGTTCATATCGACATTCAATAATGTCAGCCATCCGACTGATATTGAAAGTGTGCGGATCAATGTGTCGCTTGCGATAACGATATTGCCTTGGGATAGGCTCCCGCAGCGTGGTGGTGATGCAGCATCTATCTCGCAGTGGGGCGCTCTTGACGAGGCACTTTGTCGACCCGAAGTGCGCCTTGAGGGTCTGCTTATCCATGTGCAGCCGGCCGGTCCGCTGTGGATGAAACTGATCGACTCTGTCGCGCGATGGTTGAGCGAAGTATGCCTTCCAAAGGCCAGGGAGAAATATCCGTCTGCGACGCCTGGGAGTACTGTTGTAGGTCACAATTCGATCGAAGAACCATTCAAACGATGGCGAAAAGATTGAGGAGGAGGGTAAATTTGCGGGAACGGAAAACCAGGATCCCAACATTTGTCCACTCACTGAAGTTATTCATGTTACCTGCGCTTCATTGCTTCGAAGCGGTTTCTTGTTATTATGATCAGCGAATTCGTTAAATACATACATCCACTGCACAAAAATGCGGGTATTTTCCCCAGACGGTCCATGGCGGGGTTATCTTCAGCCTCCACAGGAAGCATAACGTTTTCACTCATCCATTCTGCTACCCGGTAACATGGATGAACAGTTTGTCAACAACTTGAACAAGAATAGTGGCACTGGTTTAATGTGGACGAGGTAATAGCACAGTGTTTGGCAAGAATATCATCGAGACCGGGTAAACGGCGAGTTTCAGGCAGTTTGCCAAAGTTGTTTGGTATGTAGTAGTTCCAAGGTCGGAGAGGAGTAGACTGAGTGCGAAACAAGGAGATAACTTTGAAGGACAACGTAATTTTGATAGCAAGAGAATTGTGATTCGGCAGGACAGGAAAAGTGGTGGGCAATTGCAGGGTATGGCTACCTCGTGTTTCTGTGTCAGATATCTCCAGAATAATCTCAGCATGGCCTTCAGCGCTTAGATTACAAGGAAATGCGATGGCTAGGAGCCACAGGAGGCATCTAGACTACCTATTTTACACCTAGCTTGCTCTAGCCATCACGGACATTGAAGAGTGCTCGTGGTCCTACAACGCACTCATCACGGGTACTTACGGAATGAGGGTCCTCGTCGAAATCAAGCTGACGCCACCGAGAAGAGCAAACTAACGAATGATTCTACAGTATGCTCTTCTTATGGCGTTGAACACATCCGAGGGATATTACTGAACAGACAAGTCACAATCTGAAGCAAAAGGAAGACATTAGAGGGGGATCAGATTTTAAAAAATCTATTTCCAGACAGATGATGATAAGGCGGTTTTGTCCAATCAACTTCGCCTTCGCCTGCTTGGGTGCTATGTACAGCCCTGTCACCCAGACTCCTTAGATCATCAGTACCGTGACTGAATGCATCTTTCCACTGCGGAACATTCTCTGAGATCCGTTCTGAAATAACCTGCAAAAAATGTTCGCTCTCTTCCGCCGGAAAGCCCATTGGCCAACGAAATATAGGGTTTGCAGCCCACATCGGGACAAACCTTGCACCCTCCCAGTCAATAACTGCAGAGATCTGGGTAGGGTTATCCCTATGGATGAGGATGTTCTGCATGGAGAAGTCGACGTGGTCAAGAACGAATGGAGTAGCGTCATCTCTCACGAGGTCTGATCCACGAATTTCGTTAATGACTGACTTCATCCTATTCTGCTTCTGTTCGGTATGAGGAACGCGAGGGGAGAATTTGAGATATCCAGAAGCCACAGCAATAAGCCACTCGGATACGGAGAGAAACGGACCACAACGGTGCGGGTCTGGTGGTACCTGCCCGTTTTCGCCGAATTGCATCGTTGTCATAGGCCCTACAAAGAACTGTCCATGTAGGTCCTGGAAGAGGCTACCAATCTGTGGAAGCCGTATGTTCATCAGCTCCGAGTAAACATCAGCGATGGCGGTGCATAGCTGATGTTGTTGGTCAGCACTCAATTCTTGCCACATCCAATTAGCTGGTACGCCTTTAATCTGAACAACATGGGTGAATTATGGGACGTCAAGAAGGCATAACACTAACGTATTCCATAGCCATCCAAGCGCCACCAACTGCATTATCCGTATCGTTGTCATAAAAGAACACGCGAGGTACAGGGATTGTGGTGTGAGCCTCAAGAAATCGCAGTGTCGCGACCTGAAAAGACCAGGAGAATCAAATGAGAAAATATAATTGAATCATACCTCTGAGGGAAGCTTTGTGTGGGTGCTTATGCCATATCCAATGCCCTTCAGAAAGCACCAATAGCTCACTCGCACTAAAACGCGACCATGGTCGTGCATGTCCGCAAGGTATGTCTGGAAATAATTACACCGGCAGCAAATGAGATTCATATATTGGTACTTACTATGTTATATGTGCCTGTAATCTCATCGAGTAAGAAGGAATATCGACAGCGATAAGCACACATACCTTCAACAAACTCCTGCAGGAGCTCACATTTGTCTTGAAGACCAGCTTCAAGCCGGGTCTTCAGAATATCTTTGTTGATATCTGTCATTTATGCTGGTAATATTTGCTATGGTAAAATGTCTGCAAGTTCCTATGCCTGAGCGAGCGCAGGGACCAATCAAGTGCACAAAATATAAGGGGAAGATCGATCGGCAAACTCCGAGTCCGAGTATAACCAGGATTCCATCACAATGCAGGCTTGTACTGGATGACAGTGGGTGTGAAATATTCGCTTATCGTTCCTTCACAACGTGTCGGATTTCGATTTCCAGATCTGTACCCCAGACACTATGTGGCTTGTTTCTTGCTGTCGAATCCGGAAGCTTTTTCATGTCAAAAGGCTATAAAGCTTGACGACTCCGTTTTTTGTACTCCAGCGCCCAAGGCTTGAATTTTTACTTCTTTAAATCTCTCGTCCCCTCACTATTCCATTCCGTCGCAATGCCTGATGTCGGGAAAGAAGGAAGAAGTATCTCCACGACCGTGTGGAAGCCCGACATCCGATTCTCCGTGGATGATGAGCATCTTAATCGTTGTGTGGTTGTCGGTGTTGCTACTGAAAGCGATGAATTCAAACTCTACCACTATACTTGTAATGTGACTCGTTCGTTATTTCTTTCAATTTTTCCCATTTCAAAATAGATTTACTGACTACAATTCCTGTCCAGACGTCTCTACGTTACAGAACGATGCAAGTTTGGATCTCTACCTAGTGCTGGTTGCTCTGCTAATGTTATGTTTAATTGTAGCCCACGAAGAGTACTGGCCACTGGACTTTTCAACGTTCGACTGTGCATCACAATCACGGGGTAAACATCTATAACCGCTGAATTGTCACTGTCACTGTACGTCGGCTTTCAACCTTTTGTTGACGTTTCTGACCCCAATTGATCAAAAGGGGTATCACGGCCATCGAATGCCTTTCATTATATATATCGATTAACATCCTCAGTTCATAAAGTCCTAGTACACATTTCACGTTATTTTGCATGAGCCTAACGTCGAGAATTATCTTCCCTAATACTCCAGTTATCAGTAGTTCGCGCTATTAGTACTAGATCAGTCAGGATGAAAGTTTCCATGTATCTAAGTAGAACATCGTAATTGCAAGACAACCAAGAGATACGACAAACTGAACAAAATTTAGCATTAGTCATGTCGGGCTACGGCCGCTGGTATAATGCGAACCGCGAGTTTGATGTATATCTACCGGTATTCATCCAAGGGAGAAATAGAGCACGTCTAGATCATTTATGGTGCAATCGTTCGACCGAGCCTGGAGAGGGTGAAGAGGACCGGCCCTGGAAAGAAATATAACGCAGTAATGATAGCTGAACAACAGCTCATGGTCTATATCTCTAAGATCTCAAGTCATTAGCCAAGTTAAGCTGAAACATTAGTCGTGGAAACAAAGAAAACAAGAGCCAAACATGATATCTCCAAGGAGTCGGACCGCAGTCTGGGATTAAAAATAGGTTAGGATGGGGCAAAGATGAAGTCGTTGTACCTCAGCAACTAAAAGGCGATGAGGACATCAAATTTGTCTATTGTCCGTGCTTGGAGTAACTCCACAAGGCATCAACGTTCTCGTATATGTATATCTGGTATTCCGGAAAAAGAGAATGCTTCCTTAACGGATTAGATCACTGTTCAAATATCAAGGACAGGGTCACAATGATGGGGAGAATGGACACCCACTATTGAGGGTCAAAATAGATGTGTGCCGTGCGAAACACTCTCAGAAGGTTCTTTGATAGGATTATAGATGAGGAATAACCTTCGTCCAGCTAACCTCCTCCAAAACACCCGGTTGGAGGAATCTGAGGGAAAGAAAAGCTTCTACCAATAAAATCATCCTTGCGAGGAGATACAAGAGTATCAGGATAGGCGTAGCCGCTTGGATTGCTCGTACAACCTTGCGGTTGGGCAGTATTCTGATGAACGCAAGCTGCATCGCCAAGACAACCGGGACGGCTGCCATAACAAGTGACGATATACGCCAAAGAACGCGTTCTGCAACAGAAGCGAAGGCGAATGACCAGGCGATACAGTGAATTCCGCCGAAGAGGGCTCCGACAGCGGCACCAAAGTATCCGATGTACCATGTCCTTTCATAATCCAGTGTACCAGCCCAAAGAGTCGGTACACCGCCGTAGGCATTACTCCATCCTCGTCCAAACAATATCCTTCCCATGGTCCGGCGATACCACCGGAGTGTGGATTGGAAGGCTTCCGTGGTAAATCCTCTGTATGTGGCGTAAGAAAGCCATTGGCGTGCGTCGGTGTAGGTGTAATCAAAGTATGGGAACCGTTGGAGATCTGAGTAACGATGCCTGAGACTGGTGGGTTGAGGATGGTGAGGCGAGCCGGACAACAAGGAGCCGTGTGGCGGCTCTCTGGCATGTGGTGTTCTATTGAGAAATAAAGCTCTAGAGAGCCCAATGTCTGTTACGTTGGAAGAGAACGTTGAGCTATGACTCGCGAAGGTCATAGTATCTACACTTTCGTAAAACTCTCTCTGCTCAAGAATTGAGCAGGTATTGATTGGGCAACGTACATCGAGTGGTTTGTGCCACCACAAGACGTAGTTGAGGATGTTCAAGACCGCGAAAGCAAGAGTCGCGGTTTCCAGTTGGGTGATGGGAAGGGATTCTTTGAGCCGAGCTAGATACTGGACGACGAACCAGGTCGTCTGAACAATAGCAACGAGCTTCGACAGTGCATCTCCTTTACTACGATCCTGCAACTCTTCCTCGGTGACGCCGGATATCGACGACATGTCTAATTCGGGTCGGACCGAAAATGATTTTTGAAAGAGTGCCAGACCGTCTAGCTGCAGCAGATCTGTGATTTTTATGGGGGTTCCGCCAGCACCAATGAATCCTCCCATGCTTATAAAAAATCCATGTGTCATTGACAAGCTGAAGTCTGGGGCCAATGTCAGTCTTCACCCGGGAATATACCGCGTCGCACGTACATTTAGATATTATTGTCGCAACCATCCATTGACGGAAGGCCCATATGATTATAACTTCGGGAACGGTGATAGCTATGAGCATGAGCTTCAGTCGGTGGAGCCCGATGAAAGCCCATCCGCGAGATTTGAGATCGGGACCTGGGACGTTTGGATGCACGGCGACCCAGGTGCAAGCGAAGACCGTCGCGATGCAGCTGAAGATTACATCCCAGGTGCTTCGATAGTCTGATGAACCATTCAGATTAGCTTCGTTTTGAGCGTTGCTGGCCTGAACACACTTCCGCGACAGCGGAAGGATAAGACCAAGCAGATGTGAGACCAAGGGCTGGGGTTTCCTGTATTTGTGGTTAGAAAGAATGTTGAGAAACAGAGTGTCTGAACGTTCACATCTCGAAAGCCTTATAAAAGGTCTGCAACAAGAAAGATGGGGAGTCAGCTTCTCCGAATTTAGTGAAAAAGTGAACGATGAGTATCACATTATGTCTGTTAACAGGTACTACATAACCTCCGTTCTGATGCGGTTCCTGGTTTCCGAGTGATTCCATCTCCTGTTAGGATTAAGAGTCATCAAGAAGAGAAACAAGCCAAGCATGCAAAGCATAGTAACTGGATGTTGTTACAAGCCTACGAGCCAAGAACTTGCATCCTGGAATGAACAGCAGAGCAATTTTCGCTCTGTGACAGTCAAAATGCCCTGAAATTTTTAGTGGTTCGTATTCTGCCGGATATCGGCCCGTGCCCGTGACAGGTGGCTGTGAACCGGATTTTACCAAGTCACAATGATGTTCAACGATAACGTGCCTAACTTTCGAATTGCCGATCCCTGGTAGGTCGAGTCAATCTTGAGAAACATGCAGCGTCTCTTATTTATCATATAAGACTCAATAAACGGGAAGCAGGAGCATGTCTTTCCCACTTGAAAAAAGGGCCCCGACCTTGGACTGGTACAACTTCACGTATGAAAAGGAAAATGATAACCAGTGGCTAGGATGGAGAGCTTCAGTCACCATGATGAGGGGTAAGTGAACAGTAATGCGTCAACTCGTATCGCCGTTATCGACGCATCTTCGTATAGGCGGAATTCCTTTTCGCATTTCTGACTGCGAGATGCTAGTGTTCCACTCAAGTCTCAATTGGCTTTTTCGATACTACTGCTTATGCATATATCTCGGTGCTCTCATCCTCCGCTGGGTTAAAAAAGTGCGCATATTACCTCCGTGCTAGCGCTCACAACCACAATTGCAACGGGGAATTGAATCCATCGGTAGCGACCGCAGCAATATGTTGAAATACGCCCTGCAGCGTGGGATGGTCCCCAAGATGGGATTGCGTGAGTATGTTCATCGACGATAACGACTTAGTTACAAGTCGTTAATGTTCATAGGTTCCGACGTCAGTGGCTCGAGGATACACAGTGAGAATACGTTTGGGTGGCAATCGATGGGCGGTTCACAGTTGTTGTCAGGTAAAAGGGTACGTGGTCATGTCTTTTCGGCGTTTCTATACTAAATATCCACGTCGTGTTACATCAGGTTTTCCAAAGTCTACTCCCTCCTATCAAATCACACCCACCAGCGAGCCCACAGCTATATCTGGGTCTGATATCGTTTCTTTGCCTTTACGCTGCGAAATCTGACTGCCTTCTTTGGGGCAATCTTCTTCACCTCCGGCTTTTTTCTACCAGCAGCGATAGCATCCTCCAGCGTAGGCAAACTGCATGTTGGGATAGGCGGAGATGGTCGGGCGTAGATCCAGGTTTTACCCTCTTCGGGGGGATGCGGCTCTGGGGTGGACATCCGCAGGTTGGACGTGGGTGCTTGGTTGGGGGTTATCACGATCATCGTGAGGACGGTGAAATGGCGGAGTATGTGCCTTTCTTTGCTCTCCTCGTGTTTATAAGTGCTGGTTGTTGATCATCGACTTTCAAGGTTCACAAGTACAACACGACCCATTGCCGTGATCCAGTGGCACATATCGCTTCCCGTTTTCCTTGTTAGTCCGGATACAGTCTCTTTTTTAATTCAAACGAGTTCAATCGGTGACCCCCCGTCCGTCCAATGCTGCGCAGTGAATTTTTACTGTTGCAGAGGTATAGGGGGGTCCGTCAAGAATTGAAGCTTGCAAGAAGTCACTTCGAGACTCGAACTTGGAAGAAACTTTGATGGTCGTCTGGATAACTCAGAAATGTTGTTTATCTTAATTCGCCCGGCCTCGATGACGTGTGAACGCACTATTTCGGTTGGACAGACCCATTACCGAACGACCAGTCGGTGCGTCCATCGAAATGACGGTCCGACGATCACGTGCTTTAAGCAGCGGGCCACAGAAGACCCCGAGCCGAATTTGTTGACATCATAATGATATAAACTCACATATTCGGTTCTTTCTCACTCTTCTTTCTCAATGTCAACCACAAAAGTCGACGGCCGTGCCATGCTGGCAGCTACGATAGCCAGTGGACCCAAACCGCGCGTTTTTGAGGACAAGCTAGAGGAAAGGGCATGGCGCAAGTTCAGATTGGCGCAAGCTCTGAGGATATTTGGTACGAGCACCTTCTCAACTGCTGCGTCACGACAAAAATGATGACGAGCTTACCAGGCAACCGAGGCTATGACGAAGGAATTGCAGGGCATATCACAGTTAGGGTATGTATGTACATTCATTCATTTCTGCACGTTTACTCACCAACCCACCTTTTCCAGGATCCAATTGAGACAGAATGTTTCTGGGTCAATCCATGGGTACTGGTGCTCGTCGAGCTCTACTGCCTTTGACTGTCTGATGGATCCCAGGGTCTCCACTTCAAGCTCATCCAGCCGGAGGACCTCCTTCTAGTTGACTTTCAGGGAAAGATATTGCAAGCTGGGAAATACCCCATGTTGAACACTGCGGCGTTTCTTATTCATTCGAAAATCCATGCGGTCAGGCCTGATGTGATATGCGCGGCACATTCGCATTCCCTGTATGGAAAGGCCTTCGCGGCGCTGGGAAAGCCACTGGATATGATTTCGCAGGATAGTTGCGCGTTTTATAATGTAGGTTTGAGCCATTTCGTGAACGCGTGTTGGCGCTGGCGCTGATGCGGAAATAGGATCATGCGGTGTACACGGATTATAGAGGCATTGTGTTTGACGTTGAAGAAGGGGATGCGATCGCTAAAGCATTGGGATCATACAAGGTCGGGGGGACACTATTTGATCTCCAATATAGAACGCTCATCAGTGGTGTCGTAGGCGGCTATACTCCAGGTACAGTGCAGCAAATATCATGATATCTTAACTCGGCGGAAGCTGATGTATTGCCAGAATCATGGGCTGCTTGTTGCTTGTGATACGATCGAAGCGGCCGTATGGTTTTACATTTCTCTGGAGAAGGCATGTCAAGTTCAGCTCCTTGCTGATGCCGCAGGGAAGACGGTGAAGATTTCGTCTGAACAGGCTGCAGAGACGGGCTCGAAGGTTGGAAATAAGATTGCGGGATGGTTCAGCGGCCTAATGGAGTTTGTTTTGTTGGAGAGTGAGGAGCAGAATTCCTTCGTGTACTCGAAAGAGTAACGTTCTTTGTAATCATTGAGTTCGATATACTAGAGACAGATAGTTCATACATGTTAAAGCAACGACAAAGCTACGAGCAAAGCAAAATTGTACGAGAGAGCGGTAGCGTGTAATTTGTTCAGTGGATACATACTGGGATGCGAGGAAATTCTTCTTTTCTTCACTAATTAGTAGTCAAGAACTTCCTCCCATACTTCTTTTTAGTCTTGGGCAGACACACTGTAGAGAGCCATGTCGACAACGCACTCATGCTGAATCCCTCCCGGGCGCGCAAAGACTCAAACATCACCAGGGAAACTTCCTCTACCTTGAGCTGAGGTCGAGTGAGGGCATCGTCAAGCACCGCCCAACCAGGAACTGTTGTTGGAAACTTGTTCCAACTCGCACGGGGGATGTTTTCGATGTCGACCTCCATTTCGATGGTCACCCTGGAAAGGTGGCGCGGGCGCTTGAGCTGGTCGAGAGTGGAGGCCCACCAGTTGAGGGTCATGTTCGTCTCGTAGTTCGCGCCGGTGATGAAGACGCAGAAATGGACGTGGTGGACGGCGTCGCCGAGGTCGAGGGGCTCGAGGGGGGTGACTATATACGAGGGGGGGGGGGGGGGGAGGAATTTGTATCAGCATGCGAAAAGAAGGTTATGATTGGACGCGCATGGAACTTGCCTATATTGAAACTGTCGATGTCGATCTCCCAAAGGATGGGACAGAGCCTGATGATACGGGAAAGGCGGCGAACGAAGTTGTTGTCGTTGCATATGACAGGGGAACGGTGTCGGAGGGTCAGCTTGGAGAGGTTGCGCAACGCGACGGGCGAGCGGCGGCTCGCGAAGAGGTCGAGGAAGATCCAGCCGGTGGTGGTATCGATGTATAGGGAGATTTCCTGGATCTCTGGCCCTTGTTGCCCGTCGCGAATCTCCCTGGGGGCGACAGAGGCGGCCTCCACGGGATCCGCATGCGCGCTGTTGGACGACTCGTATTCCCGGATGTCGATGTCCTGCGTCTCTAGGATCTGGAGGTTGGAGTAGGACCTGACGAGGGATATGAACTGCGATTCGTTGCATTTGATGGTGTGTATATTCAGGATGCAGACGTTGGGGAACGAGGAGAGCGCGGTCATGAGGACGGGGGGGTTCCTGGCCTCGAGAAAGTTTTGGTGCCAGATGTTCATGCTGTTGACGGGGATGCGGGGGTCCTTGAGTTGGGCGAAGAGAAAGGGGATGTACTCGTCGCGTCCGATTTGGTCTGTTTTGCTGTTGATGTAGAGGGAGGGACCATATTGGTCTATCGGTGCGGGACCGGCGTCTGCTGGAGCGCCGAGTAGGGGGAGCAGACCAGAAGCAGCTTGTATGTGAGAGGCCAAGGCTTGGGTTGTGTAGGTCTGGTTCCGACCGTATTTGAGAAAGTCTTCCAAGGTGGGTGTTTGGGCGGTAGGAGCCCTGCGTCGGGGCGGCATTGTCAATCTAGAGAAGGGGTGAGATGGTCATTGAGACGGAAGAGAGCGGAGGTAAACCTATCACCAGATCAAGGCACGATGATGGAGTGAGTTGAACGGGGGAAGGAGAGGTGTATTTATATTCCTTGAAGGTGCTGAGCCACTCGAAGAGGAGCCACTGAAACCTTGACCGATTTAGGATTTCATCAAACGAATGCCTATATCTATAACTATCAGGGTCGTGTTGTTAGTCAGAGGCTCAGGAACATGCACGTACGGACGCGTCGAGATGTCGTTATGGCCGAATTAGGGCACAATGTGACTTATTATCCTCCCTGGTGCCATGGTATTTCCGTTTACAATAGAGGCTGTAGTTGTGGCACAGAAGAAGGATAAGTCGGAGTGGTAAAAATCAACACTCCGTCCGAGATCCTGATGCCTCGAGGCCTCGCTTTAAACAACTGGGCGCAGCAGTCTTGAGGCATCTCCTTGTCGACCTGGGCAGGCCCGGGTACGCTTGTCAGGATCCTTTCATGTCTCAGGAAATTTTCGCAATCTTCAGTCTGTCGTCCAGGGATTTATCGTCCAAAATGTATTATTGGAAAATGGTTCTATGGATTGGGAGTAAGAATCCAAATCAAAGCCTTGGGAGGAAACTAGTGTAACCTACATCAAGCAGGCCCCGGTTCAAACTACGGGATAGAAACGTTTTCAAGGCTTATTGTTGGTGTGTTCACCAGAAGTGGAGAGAGCAAGTACGTGTTGCTTGGATACTCGGATAGCTGAAACGATCCGAGTCTAGTTGGCAAAGTAATTGTCGAATAGCGGCGCCACGTTGTATTCTAGGATACCTTTTTCGGAGGTAAAATCAGTACTGAACAACAGAATGAAATTGTTCTTGTACACATATTCCGAGTGTTCGACGGTGGAACAACGTTGCGGGCAAGTCCGGATAGCCACGTGGAAGGCTGATCTGACCGGATCATCATTATCTACAGATTTTAGCGTTATCTGTGAAGCATTTCAGGTTCGATGGCCCTCGCCTTTACCACCTCTATATAAAGTCTAGGCATCTTGCATGGGATGTGCTGAATTTGGTATCAAAAATGCCTCCGGGAAGTTCAACTCCATTCCTGGACAACTTACGGTGGTAAAAATTATTTCGTACGTGCGCCTTCTTCGGAAATGGCCGCTGGTTTAGCATTCGTTTAGGATCCAGCCATGTCCCTGAGCACCGAGCATACCAAGGGCCGCTACAACTCGGACCGAAGGGCCAGGTATCTCCAATCTTTGGACTACGTTTGATGAAACAATGAGTATTGACGACGGTTTGCACAGACGAAGAAAAGAGAATCTACGCGTGTAGAACATTGTCCTCTCGTTTGGGTATTATGGACCGAGCAGAGTTCTATTGTCTCTTGTAGGCGAGTATGTGCCTCGAACCTCTGTTTAGAAATCCGCTGATTGGTAGGACGTAGACGCTGGCGAATCCAAGCAACTATCGCTGGCTTATTGTGTCCATATTGTGGCGTTTTGGGGCGAAGTAACCGCTGCTTTCAGGATATATACAGCCTTAGCCATATGCCTACCCTTCGTCGTCGCCTAGTCCAACCCAAAGTACCTTCCTCTTCTTTCGACCTTCTTTGACGCTGACATGCCCCCGTTTCTAGAGCTATGGCGCCGGCCATATTTTTCAGTGCGTATTTGACGCTGGGGAAAGGTCAATCGCTCCCTTGCCGGGACCTGTACTCGCACATTCAACTCTCCCCCACGAAGCTCCGTGCTTTGGCTCGCTTGGATCAAAGAGCCTTTGCATCTCCAGAAGCCAACGGGGAAGGGAGCGAGTTGGTCATCGACGATCCCAACTCCGCTATCCTTGGGCGCGACCAGTTCTTCCATCTCCTTCTCAAACGTCTCAAGGATCCGCAGATTCCAATTGCCCGCTTGAAGCTGTCTGGCTTGAGCTGGTTCAGTGTTCCTGACGTGAGGTCGTGGCACATCGCGCTCACCTCGTTCCCGAATGTTTCCTCGTTGTTTCTCGATGGTGTCAAATGTGATGAACTTCACTTCCTGGCGCTTATTCGGTCGTTCCCCACCTTGAATCGTCTGAGACTTGACGAGAACAAGATCCGGGCGTACGAGTCGACGAGAAGTTTGGGGGTGGAGAATGTCGAATCACGGTTTACGAGCATCGAGGACATTTCTAACGGACAGCGGGGGCCCGAACTGGATGTTCTTCATGTTGGTATCACCACTATCTCCGACCGGATCATGCTCGACCTCTTTACGACTCGAAACTCTCCTGTCGTCCTCCGACATTTGAAGGAGCTTATTGTCCGGGACCATGCCAATTTCATGTGCGACATAAGCTTCGTTCGCCTTCTGAATATGCTCCTCGAATTGACGACCTCCCTGTTTGATCTCGACCTCGATAACTTTAGCATCAGTATGTGCACAGATCGCGCTTTCATATGGTCATCCATTGATTATCTTTCTGTAGCTCGGTTTCTCCCCCCTCTGAACATTCCGAACCTTCACTGGTTTCGCTTCACCATCCGTTTGAACTACGCGTTTCAGATGGACCAGGCGATCTTTTGGTGGATAAATACGCTCCTCCATCTGCCGAGGGAAAACCAACTCAGGATGATCACGGTCACAGTGGAGATCGATGCGGAGTCGATTCCCAGTGGTGCTCTGTTCCCTCGTGACATCTCTGCGTGGACTGCATTAGACCGAGCGATATGCCGCGACGAAATCCAAT
Source organism: Guyanagaster necrorhizus (assembly GCF_019112545.1). Lineage (NCBI taxonomy): Eukaryota > Fungi > Basidiomycota > Agaricomycetes > Agaricales > Physalacriaceae > Guyanagaster > Guyanagaster necrorhizus. Next base: position 407,851 of record NW_025064909.1, read on the forward strand.
TGGAGGAACTGTTCTTCAAGGTTTGCGCGCCTGAGGACAACGGGACTATTTATCGCTGGATATGCACGCGATGCCTTCCCGAAAGCCGCCAGCGGTATGCGATGCGGTTCACTGAGGACGATTCATGCTTTACCTTGCTGAATGTCCGTCATCAGGAGGTGAATCTTGAGGATTTCTTGTAATGCTACAGAAAAATCTTGAAGAAGTGTATGTAACTTGGTGGGGGTGGAAAAATACTGTTGACGTAGGGTTAGGGTTAAAATGCTTTGTATGTTTATGTTTTCAAATTGCTATCGTGACGTACGTTGATACGTTGCTCTCTACTGTCACCATGGACGATGAAACGGCAGAAATCGAGCTGGTGCGTCCGTCATGCTCGATATACGTGTAAATGGAACCTCAAGTCTTGTAGCTGGAGCAAAACCTTAATAAAACGAGGCAAATATCGCAAAGAATGACAAGTAAATTTCATGCGTTTTCTGGTAGGCAAACACTTAACCAAACAGCAATTCTTAACAGCTTCGATACGCGCCTCGCCAAGCTGGAGAAGTCTATATTACCGCTGTATACGTCTACGCAGATCCTCAACCGACGTGCAGGCAGTAGGTCGCGGTTTTTCAAGCAAGGACGGTGAACTGATGCTCAGTAGACATCGAGAAGGCTTTACTCAAGATTGATGAACTGGCGAGCAATCAGGAGGGCATTGCAGTTGAGGAGGCGTTGATTCTCCGTGGGTACGTATATCCCTCCCTTCTCTTTGAATTCGTCTTACTTATCGTCGCCAGACCACAGCCCAACCAGCTCGATGCATATAGGGATGCATTGGAACGTCTCAACGCCGCCATTGCCTTCAAAGGTTCTGAGAGCAGCTCACTGGAAACGGTGCGTTATAGTATCCATCTCGTTTCATATTTTTCTAATGTTGTATCTAGGCTCGGTTGGTCGAAACGGGGGCCAAGAAATTGGCGCAACTCTACACTAAACTCGTTGCGGAAGGCTCATCGGGTTCTACGCCACCGCCAGGCTCCGATTTTCCTATCAATCCTTTTCCAACATCGCTGCTGGAGACTCTCGTTCCTTTGGTAGACTTTCTGCGCACGTTGCCGTTGCCTTCGACGCATCCATCACACCCTACTTCACCCTCTATATTGTCTACACTCAAGGAAGCACAGAAGGGATATGCGGACATGCGTGGCGCGTGGTGTCGCAAATGTCTAGAAGGTCAGGGCAAGCGAATGCTGGATCGTGCCGACACTATCGATCCTATAGCAGCTGGGCTGGAGTTTGGGAAATGGTCTGAATCGATACTTGACGTGGCCGAGGTCTGTATTGAATCCCAATCTCGTGATAACTTTTTTTGAACACTGTATGCAGGAGGAATTCAACCTTCTTAAAGATCTCTCACCGCTTTCGAATTCGCAGCTCGCATATGGCGCTCTCATGAACCCGATCCTCGTGCTCTTCAGTAGTACGCTCAATTCTCTCATCGGTTTCATCAAGCGTTCCCTGCACAAGTACAATTTTCTCGCCCTTTCCTCGTACGAATATATGCTGTCTTTGCAATCTCGGTGGGACAAGACTATGGTTCGAAGAGGCACCGATGCCCGGAAAGAGGCAAACGAGTTTAAAGACGGTTTGCAGAGTCTTCGAAATGTTTGTCTTCGGAGCTTTCCCGAGTTCCTAGCCGACGTGAAAATGGCATCTATGGGCAAGGGAGGAGAGTTAGGCACTACGCTTGCCGATTTCGTCGTTTCGGTATGTGTCTGCGTGCCCGTTATGCCTCGTGCTAATAATCATTGTTCGGCAGACGGTCAAGTACCTGGACCGCTTGCCTGAGGTGCAGAGTGCCGCAGGCGCTGCGTTGGTGACCTTGGGTGATGGCAACTGGAAAATGGGCGAAGGTGTCCAGGTGGGAAAGGCCTCGAAACTTGGCGAAGGCGATGAGCATGTTATCCTGGAGCACTATATCTGTGAGTGAAATTGTTCCTCTTTGATCCCAAACCGTATTTAAGTGCATGTTGTGGCAGATGATGTGGTTAATACAACGATCAACAGTCTTAATGTATTGTCGCGCACACAGAAGCGGGCCGTACTTTCTTCCATCTTTCTCCTTAACAACATTGCGTTCCTGCGGAGAAACATCCTCTTGGATCCCAAGCACGACGCGTTGATCGATATGCTCTCCAAACCAACGCAAGACGTTATCAATTCCAACTTTCGTATGGCTAAGGCGGCATATTTTGATAGCAACTTTTCTCCGCTTATGCAGGCACTAAGCGAAGATCCCAAAGAGAAGGGGAAAGCGGCTACCAAGGAGAGGTTCACGAGGTTCTACGATATGTTTGATGAGGTCATCGAGCGACACCGGGGCGTGGTGGCTGTTTTGGACGATGACGAAGAAGGGAGGGCGGAGCTCGGGGAAGAGGTAGTCAAGTTGATCGTACCTTCATTAGAAAGGTTTGTGGCAAAACATAGGGAGAAGGAGTTCAGTAAAAGTGAGTTTAATTTGCTGAATTAGACGGCATCACTGACCTTCTGCTGCGTAGATCCTCAGAAGTGTACGTTTCTTTCCATTTTGATTTTCCTGATGCTCTTTTACTGATGCTTCCTCACAGATATAAGACTTTCAGTAGAAGATGTAGAAACGCAGCTACGATCTATATATCGATAATTTCTGAATGGTATGTATTCTTGCGGTGTCTGTGTGTTGAAAGCAGGTTGTGTAGCGCAGCGGGAGAAGCCAGGTCTGGAGTCGAAGGTCAAAAGCTGGGAAGCGTTGACCTTCGATCTCCAGTATTGGTAGCTACGATTATGTAAGATAAGAGCGACATGGAGGGTGTTCTACTTCAACACTCTGTACAGTTCGATAGAGGTTGCCATGCAATGACTGAAAAGGTCGATATGTCTGCCTGCATCATGATGTGTCAATTGACGACCTAGGATTCGGGCTTTCCCCTCTTGTGACTTGATACCTGAGATCAAGCCATCCTCCAGTGCTATGGCATCCATCATCAGTGGTATATTTTTCCTCGGTCGGTGTCCTGGGGGCTTTACCATACCTGGCCCCCTGCATCTCAAGAGCTATGACTCATGGTTCTTGTACTGGCACTGCCTGATGCCTCCCAGGAGCCGGTTTGGAACTGCCACAAGTAAACATGTATATGGTGGAGCAAAGAAGGTTAAGATCCAAACCTCTGTTTTCATGCAACAGCACTCAAGGGCCATTCATGATTGTAACTACAGTTGACTCTGTCTTAATCCATATCTGTAATAACCCATACTCTACAGTAATCCATAGATTTTGGCCATCTACCAACTTGGTTACTGCTTAAAAATTGAATCTCTCCCATACTCCATAACCCATAATTGACCTAAAGTTGTGAATTTTTGCTGAATTTAGTGCATTTTGCATGAAAGTATTCATAAAATTAATGGCTACACCCTCTAAGCATCATAATATGAGCCTCTCAGCCAGAAATTGCCGAGAACACCTTTTCAATGTCGAAAAAGCTGCTCGATGTGCTCAAAGATGGCCTCACAAAGCTTGAGAAGCAAGTAAAAACCAGAAAAAATGATCTTCTTGCTTGTCTTGCTAATAAGCAGCCTATATCTGATGACAATGAGCACTGGTGGGACAATGAAGCCAATCTTGTCAAGGAGGTCACAATTCTTGACTTGCTGGATCAGGCATCCAATTACAACCATGGGTTGAAGCACCTGAACTCACAGCAGAAGTCATTGATGGAGAAATTGAAGGAACTTGGAAGTGGGATTAAAAGTCTGATGCCAAGTAAGAAGAGGAAGAGTAAGCACTGTTCTGGATCTTTGGACTCTGGCTAACCAAACTCTGATGCTATAAGACCTGAGGAGTGTATCAAAAAGCCACATGCAGATGAGCAACCAAAGCCACCAGTCTTCATCAGAAAGGAAAATGCAGCATTGAAGCAAAAAGTCGAGATTATGGATTGGCACCATGCACAAGGTCCCAAATTTAAGCAGGGAAAGACAGCTGAGCATTGGAACCAGATTTATCCAAATCTTCAGTTGAAGCAGCCTACAATATCTGCATGATTGAAGGAGGAGCAGAAAATATGGGATCAGTATGCAGCAATGGTAGCAGGTGGACAGGCAGGGAATTCAAAGTGTGTAAAGCAAACTGAGCATCCAGAGGTCAATGAGATGCTGGAGTTGTGGATTTTGAAGGCTATGGCAGATGGGGTCCATCTCAATGGGGAGATTTTGAGGCAGAAGTGGACATGGTTTGCTGATCTTGTGGGAGTGCCCCAGGATGACCAGTTGGCACTGAGTGAGGGCTGGTTGTCTGGTCTCAAAAAATGATATGGCTTGTATAATATCAAGCACCATGGGGAAGCCAGTTCAGCTAAGCCTGAGGACATTGATGCTGAGCACAAGCATATACATGAGCTCATTGCAAAGGATGGATATTGGCTGAAGGACATTTTCAATATGGATGAGACAGGTTTATTTTGGGCATAAGTGGTTTCCTGTTTCTGCTGATAATTCTCCATCCCTTATATTTGAGAAGAATGCCACCAGATTGAGGTCTCATAGACAGACCACCATTGGAAGTCAAGGAAAGCAAGAAACATCTGACATATGTATTCACAATCAATGCCAGTGGGTCTGAGAAGCATGTGCCATTCATTATTGGCAAAGCTGAAAGACCATGAGCATTTCTAAAGAAATCAGATGCTCAACTCAGATTTTATTATCACAGTAATGCAAAGTCCTGGATGACAACAGTTCTGTACAGGGAATGGATTAAAGATTGGGATTCAAAAATGCAATGAGCAAACTGCAAGATATTGCTTCTCCAGGACAACTTTAGTGCTCACAGTGTTCCAGATGATCTTACAAACATCCATGTTGTGAATTTTGCACCAAATCTCACTGCCTATGTCCTGTCAGATGATACAGGTATCATTCAATGCTTCAAAGCATACTACTGATGTTATTTCATGCAATGTGCCATTGATTGTTATGACACTGGTGTTTTCCCTGCTCAAATCTACAATATCAATCAGCTTAAGGCCATGTGACTTGCTGATCTTACTTGGCATGAGGTGGATGCTTCTACCATCCATAACTGCTGGTGCCAGGCTGACATTCTCCCAGACCCACTTCTTAATCCCATAGCATTGACTTCTACTCTAGTTGTTCCAGTTTTATCACTTCTGAACACAGGAGATTCAGACACTTATCTTGCAGCAGCTGAAAAGGAGGTTTCAGACTTGTTGTCCCATCTCTGGAGAATTAGTGTGTTGCAATCACAGAATATGATGGCCATTGATGAGCTTATTGATTTTGCATTAGAGTGGGTTCTCTATGATGATGGTTCAGATGAAGACATCTTTGATGCAATCAAGGAGTGTAGAAATGCAGAGCAAGAAAAGGAGATGAACAGTGGTGATAATAGAGGTGATAATGATGTGGCATACAAGAAACCATCACAGAAAGAAGTGCTTGCTGCTGCTTCTACCTTACAGAGATATGTTGCAGATGTTGATGAGCCATTTGCCCACAAACTTGAGACTGTTCTCACCAACTTTGGTTGCCAGACACACCTAGAAGAGTCCATGGAATTGACCACTATTACTGATTATTTCTCTTACCAATCATTGCCATACCTCTAGATGATAGATACATACATAAAATAGATGAATTGTCATGTTAAATTGCTAAAAAATACATCCTTATACTGACTCTGCTGTAACTCATACTCTATAATAACCTATAGTTTTGGGGGTCCACTGACTGCTATGGATTAAGACAGAGTTGACTGTGAACTTCTTTCATTTTTTATGATATGGCATCAAGAGTGAACCAAACTATCCAATATGCCTGTGGGTAAAGTTTACCAGTTGGACTGTAGTGAACCAATATCAAGATCCTTTGGGGTATATTCAATTCAATCACTAGTCTCTTTTGGTTGGTTGTAACAGCAACCTAATAACTGTGACTTGTGGACAATATAATGATGCTAATGATGTCGAATGAACCTTGGCCCCAATCAGAAGATGAACTAGCTATATGTACTGAAGGTGTCATCATCTCATTGTACATCTGATCTATCTTTACTTCATGAGCTTTGTTGTATGTGATTTTCAGCAATCAAAGAAAAGTAAGTGATTATTATCAATATTTGAAGACCAATGCTTATCTCTGTGTAGTATCAATGGATATCTACACTATCCAGAATGTTGTTGCCATCTTTAACTGCCTTCAGCTTCTAGGCTTGAGCTTCTTGCTAGTGGTCTTGCTATCTGCTCTGTTTTCTGCTCATATGAAGAAGATGAGGACTTGGCATGTGATGATCATTGCTAGCATCATATCTAACCTCTGTTACATGTCTCTTGTTATGATTTTTCCATTTCCTTTCTTGATTAACCTCTATTTATGCTTAATCAGAGTGCTAACACAGATGCTTAAGACCATGGGACAAGGCTTAGTCATCACAACTAACCAAGTCCATCATTGTCTTTTGATGCAGCAGCATTGCCCAATGATACACAATTGTCTTCTTATGAATGGTAGTGATGCTCAAGGACAAAAAGCACAAAGGACTTGACAATGCACAATTAGTAGAAGTATATTTAGAGTAGGACTTATACAGTATTTAAGAGGCTCACTCTCACTGATAATCCTCAGCTTCAAGCTAAAGTTTATTCCATCTCATCCTACCCTCAAGTCAATCCTTCAGGCTTTGTGACACAATGATCAAAATATGCATCAGTGAACTCAGCTGATCTCCCAAAATGTGAGGAGACTAGGCTGTTTATCACATATATCTGTCCACATGATGTTTGAGTCTAATAATTAGCTCGAAGCTTTTTCTTTTCTTTTCTCACACACAGTAGTGTGGAGGAAACCAAACACCTTCTCTTGTATCAAAGACCTTGACTTTCTTTCTTGATGCACATTGAAAAAGCACAAGAAGACAACTCTCATCACCTATCACCCACATTATAAACTTCGATCTCATCATCAATTCCCATAAACTCACCACCCTAATCCTTGGACCTCTATTGGCTGAACTAGTCAGGAACTGACAGCCATCATTACAGAATGCCCCTATCACTCACTCTCTCCCAAATCTCTCTCTCTTGATTGGAGTCTTTTTTCAATCTGGATCAGACCCCTAAAATAAGCCTGACAATACAGATAGGAAAGATTCTCAAATGGAAGGGTCTCAAGGATCTGACAGACTCCCAACCCTTAACCCTGACATCACCACCAAGCTGGTGGAAGAGGGAAAGATCAAGCTTGGCTAATAGTAGAGAGATGAGCTTGATGAGCAGCACTGACAGTTGGCTGGACTCAACTGATCAACTGAATGGGGCCCTGCTCCAAGAGCCCAGGAACACCATAAATGAGTCTCAGACACCAAATGGAACAAAAACTCCAATGATGATCCCTACACCTATGACTAATGGGAGAATCCAGAATCAGACAACATCAGAAGAGACAGCACTGGATGAAGACTATCCTCAAGTGCCCTAAAAAGACTGGCAAGAGGCTGAAAATGAGCCTCAGGCACTGAATGGAATGAGGACCCTGCAGATGACCCTTATTCCTATGACTGATGGGAGGACCCAGAACAGGACAACACTGAGTATCCAGGAGACTGAAGATGGCTCTCAAGCACTGAATGGAATGAGGATCCCACCAACAATCCTTACTCCTATAACTGGTGGAGTGACCCTGACAATGACAATGCTGAAAAAGACACAGATAGCTCTGGCTATCTGTCTGATGAAAGCTCCATCCCCAAGAAAAATAGAGTTTGACAACCAAAGATCCAAATCAGTAACCAGGTCCTCTGATGATTCTTACATGGGTGAATCACCACCTTATTTCTTAACCTTGACTTCTATGAGAAGTTCTGACAGTACCTTAAACAAATCGATATGGAGAAGGAGTGGTGGCAGAACACTGAAAATGAATGCATCTGGAACTCTCCATTTTGGGACTTCTCTGACAAGGTCTATTCCCTCTGGAAGAGACAGGGGAAATGTCACAGAAAGGGAAAACCTCCTCTTCCTAAGTAATCTATGGCCCAGGTTGATAACCAAAGAAGAGTGGGAGAGGAGAGAAGAACAAAGAAGAAGAGAAGCTGAGCTAGAAGGTGAAGGAGAATCCTGGAGGAGCACCAGAGATCAGGGATAGTTCGAGTTGGAAGTGCCTCTGAGGCTGCTACAGAAAGCCAGGGCCCCTATTCCCCAAAAGTGACAGTGGGTGGAGAAACAATACCCAAACCTCTGGACCAGCAAGAGAAGCTGAATCCTAGGAGTCCAGCTCTCTTCTGATGAAGTAAGCAGGAGTGGCACTGGAAAAGAGCTGACCAGGGATGATCTGAAGGCAGTACGACTTGGATTTACCATTCAGGATGGAGTTATAGTGTGGAAGGAAGAACTTCCATGAGGAAGTCTGATAGCAGATGACAATTTGCTCCATTTATTTTCCAGACCACCACAGGAGTGGCAATGACTGCTATTCTCAGAGTGGCCAAACCTGATAGGTGTATTACCTGAAAATGCCACTGTCTTGCAATGCCAACCCAATCTGCTTCACAAACCCCACTCCTTCAAAGGGGCCTCTGATGATATCAACTGGTTTCTGATTGACTGTGAACAGTACTTCAAGGTCTATATCAGGTATCTGAGGACCAACATGAATAAAGTCATCTTCACTGCCTTATACCTTGAAGAGAAGGCAAAAATATGGTGGATCCTAATTTCCCTGAACTTCTGATCATTGACTCAGGAGCATTACTGATACTCCTTATGGCCTGTCTTTAAACAGATGCTCCACAACAAATTTATTGATCCTGCCATATAAGAAGTATACAAACAGAAGGTCAAAGAGTATAAGATGGCTGATAAAGCAGCCACAGACTATTTTGACAAGCTGAAATGATTGGTCAAGCTCACCAGAATACAGGATGATATCATAAATAATGGTAGAATGGTTAAAGCCCTCAAATAAGGGGTCTCCTCTTATATCACAATGATCTCTGCAATCAGCATCTGAGCTCTCATGCTGAATAGCTACAATGAATGGAAGGAATGAATCATCAAGATGTATAAGGAGTGACAAAGGCAGAAAGTGGAATCAACAATGCTACAAGATTACACAAAGAAGTCGACACTGCCAACCTCAAACAAATCATTGGGGACAACTGTCAGAAAATCATCAGGACCCTTTATGACCCTCACCTATAGCACACAGAAGACCAGAACAGAAACCACATATATAGAAGCAGGAAAACCCATGGACATAGACCAAATAAAGAAGGAAGGCAAGTGCTTCAATTGTGGCTAAAAAGGCCACATGGCAAAGGACTGCCTGAAGAAGAAAAGAACATGAGAAGACATCTGGGCACAGATTGCTGACTTGCAAAAAGAAGAAGAAGAAGAAGAAGAACTTGACACAGAAACCAGAGTGGAGGAAGTAAAAGACATGGCCAGCCAGTGAGCAATTCCACTGGACTGGCCAAGAAACTTTATGGTATGCAATCTCCAGCTATCAGTTGGACTGATAGTACTTCTGTAGTTACTTTTATGTCTACCCCTATCATGCATTCGAATATACCCCAGACTTCTATCCCACACACTAATGAATTGCCAAAAACAACTCAAGCACCCATGGGCTGAACCAGAGCAGCAAGCTCCACCACTTAGCTCAAGCTATTTGACACCAAATAGACCTGGAGAGCCATCAAGGATGCCAAGGACTGAGCAGCAGCAAAAGCCATACTAAAAAATTGGGTTCACCAGACACAAGTTGAGGAAGTCATGAATAAGGTGATTGAAGAAATAAAGGAAGCTAAATGGTGCCAAGCCCTGGAGTGGCTCAATGAACTCCATGGATCACAAAAGTTCATTTGACAGTCTAAAACACTCAGGTGGGATCTGCTTGTCAGAGCCCAGATCAAGACCCTTACATTCTGAATGACCTATGCTGTAACTGCCCTGATTGACAGTGGCTACACTGGAAGTTCAATCAATAGAATCTTTGTTGACAAGCATAGACTTCCCACCTGAGCCACAGCAGCACCAATCCTGGTCTATAATACAGATGGGACCAAGAATCAGATTGGCTTGATTACTGAGTTTATTGAGCTCAGGCTCACAATCAGAGATCATTCCAAGTGAATTGACTTGGCCATAACAGACCTTGGGACTAAGGAAGTTTTTCTTGATCATGATTGGTTAATACACCATAATCTGTTAATCAACTAAAAGACCAGGAGAATCATATTTGCAAGATGCCACCGTCAAAAGATTCTGTTTAAATTGCCAGATGAAGACCTGGAAGATCAATGGGATGAGAAGATAGAGGATGGGGAAACCATTCTTGCTGTTGACCTTCAATGAGAAATACACATTCAGGCAGTCCATCATGCTAACAACCTGGCTGCTAAGGCCAATGAGCACAAAGAGGAGAAGACCTTTAAAGAAATAGTGTCTGAATGGGCACACAATTTCAAAGATCTTTTTGAGAAGGAGAGCTTTGATGAGTTACCAGAGCCAAAGCCATGGGATCATGCAATCAAGTTGATCCCAAATGCCAATGCCAACCTAGACTGCAAGACATACCCTCTTGGCAACAATGAGCAACAGGAACTTGACAAGTTCCTAAATGAAAACCTGTCCAGTGGATGAATCCAGCCATCAAAGTCACCAATGGCTTCTCTGTTCTTTTTCATCAAAAAGAAGAATAGCAAACTCCAACCAGTCTAAGACTATTGAAAGCTTAATGAAATGACAATCAAGAATTGCTATCCTCTTCCTTTGATCTCAGAGCTCATAGATAAGCTCTGAGATGCTAAATATTACACCAAACTCAATGTTCAATAGGGATACAACAACATTTGAATCAAGGAGGGAGATGAGTGGAAGGCAGCCTTCTAAACTAACCAGAGACTTTTTGAACCAATAGTGATGTTCTTTGGACTCACTAACTCTCTGGCAATGTTTCAATGGATGATGAATGATATCTTCAAAGATTTCATCTCTATCAGAAAGATCACTATCTATCTCAATGATATCCTGATCATGTCAAGGATAAAGAAGAAACACCAAAAGTTAGTATGACAAGTACTGGCCCTCATGAGGAAACACAAATTATTTCTCAAAGCAGAGAAGTGCAAGTTCGAAGTACTTGAAACTGAGTACCTCAGCATCATAATCAGCAAAGGAAGCATCTGAATGGACCCTATCAAGGTGGCAGAGGTGATGGAATGGCCAGAGCTGATCAAGAAGAAGGAACTACAGTCATTTCTCAGATTCACAAACTTCTATTGATGCTTTATCTGAGACTACAGCAAGATTGTCCAGCCAATGATGCAGTTAACCAGCAATGCCCCCTGGACTTGGGGTCTCTCCCAGCAGACTGCCTTTAACAACCTAAAATGACAACTAGCCAAAGATGTCATACTCACCATCCTGACCCAAGAAGGGAAATTCTGAGTTGAAGCTGACTCCAGTGAAGGAGCAATTGGGGCTGTACTTTTCCAAGAGCAGGATGAAAAGTGGTGCCCAGTCACATTTCTCTCCAAAGCACTCACTATCACTGAACAGAACTACAAAATCTACAACAAGGAGTTGCTTGCCATCATGCTCACCTTGAAGGAATGGTGGCACTATCTGATTGGGGCTGCAGAAGTTTTTAAAATCTGAACAGATCATCAAAATCTTTGCTACTTCCAACAGCTCTAGAAGCTCAATCATTGCCAAGCCAGATGGATTACTGAACTCAGCCAATATCAATACACCCTCTATCACAAAGCAGAGGTGGCAAACAAGAAGGCTGACCTTCTTAGCTGAAGAGCAGATCACAATCAGGGAGGAACTAATAATAAGAGGATCACATTATTATGGCTTGAACACTTTAGGGCCATGATAATGCTGACAGAAGAAGAGATTCATGAGTGTATTAAAAGCATGATCTAAGACAGTCACAAATGGGACCAACAAGTGGCCCCATCTCTCAACCATGAATGAAGAATAACAAAGAAAGGAGGATTCATCCACTACAATAGGCAGATCTATATTCCTCATAATCAGAAACTACATGGCAAAATCATCACCACCTGTCATGATTATGCAACTGCCAGTTATCCCAGCATTGCCAAAACCAAGGAGTTGGTACTGCAGTGATATGCAGGGTACATGTCTAGCCCTATAATTTGCAAATTCTGCATAACACACTGGAATATGCCAGTAACTGAGGATCATTAGCCAGTAGAGGACTATGGCTGAGGCTCCAAGCTGATAGTCATGCTAGTCACCAATACTAAGTCCAAATTGGACTTTATAAAAATAACATGGCCTAAGGATAAAAATCCTAAGTCAGGTTTGAACTTAGAAAAGTTCAGCACCACACCTTGGAAAATACTAAGTCCAAGTTGGACTTAGAAATAATACCTCAACTGAGGCCAATTCTACATGCCACTAAGACAAGTATATTCTAAGACAGCTAGAGGTAATACTATAGCCAGTTGTGGAGTATTGAGTAAAGACAGTATCATCCAGGAGTAGTAAGAAGAGGGACCCAATGATCTGTGGCTAGCACTGTGAGTTTTGACTCAAATGCCTAAGTCCAAATTTTCTAGGTATCAGGTGACCTAAGGGACTTAGAATTGAGAGGAATAGAGTGGATAGGACTGGTTGACCAGGCCTGACTGGGCCTGATTGATTGAGCTACTAAGAATAACTCAGGAGATTAAAACTCTGAGTAGACAGAAAGGAGTTAAATATCCACAGGCACTGTAGGCTTAAAATAAAGCTGTGCGGTGACCAGGCAGGTCTGGGCAAGCCTAGAGGAGTCCAGGAGTGCCACCATTCCAGAATAATGGCATAATTCCACTTTAAACAGGAGAAATATTATTTTGAATGCTTTATTTATAGATTCTGTATCTGTTGTTGGTGTATAAAAGAAGGAAATAGGGGGGAAATAGCAAGCAAGTGATCCACCCCCACATTCAGGCCTTCTAGCCCACTGTAGCTGGTCTCTGGGACAAAGAATTTTGAGTTCTGCTTTGACTTAGTGATTTATTTAAGTTGCTTTGTCACTTAGAGAGGATTGGATTGGAATAATAACTGTATTTTGGGTTTTGGATTATGTTACGATTTTTTCTTTTTCTCTTTCTTTTTCACCCCTATTCAGGCTTGGCCAGAACACGAGACCATGGGAAGGGCTTAGTAAGCACAATCGAGCCGCCCAGAAACAA